>NC_138207.1:954820-967760 GCF_964194415.1 Vipera berus | reverse complement strand
CCCCCACTTCATCTGGAAGTTAATGGCACATTTTTATGGAGACGGAGCACGGGCAGAGAGCCGCCTGCCACAATAATCGATGGCTGAGCTTCTGAAATGGATGCCTCATACATAGCTAATCAGCTCCTGACTGGGAGAGCTGGACTCCACCTGGCCAGAAGCCCCCCCCAGGCAGGAGGAAATGGGGGGGGGACAGAGGGAGGCCACTAGGTTGCCTGGACCCCCTTGGCTCTGCTCGGGGAGTGGGGGGGGGCTTCCTGGGGCCAGGGTCTTTGCCAGGCGTCTTAGGAAAAAATGAGAGAAGAGCAGAAAAGCAAGTCGTAAGGGACAAGCTGTCTCCCCTTTAAGTCCTGGAGGGGGCTTGCCGCAGCCCCCACACTTGCTGGTGAATCAGGGACCTAGAAGGGTAAAAGATGAATGACATCCTTTTCTTAAAAAGAAAAAAAAACAAGTAAGAACTGGCAAGTTGAGCTCCTGTTATTCATTGTCTGCTGGATCATCCAGCGTTTTGAGGCCATAAAGCAGGGATCCAGTTCTGGCCCTCAGCCAGGACGGCTGCGTTCACACGACACGCCAAACCCTGGTTAAAGGGGAAAGGCTTAGGGACCAAGACGGGAGAACACGTGCAGCTCAGGGTTGAAATGAGAGACCCTTGGGCTCTCTGAGCTTGCTTGTTTTCCTCCAGATGTTTCATGACCCAAACTAGGGAACGTGACAGAGAAGAATCCCCCAGCCAGACCTGCTTTGAGATAGGTGGACTTCGATTCCCAGAATCCCCCAGCCAGCCTGCTTTGAAATGGATGGACTTCAACTCCCAGAATTCCGCAGCCAGCATCTGATTGGATTAGGGTGGTAAATGGGTTGTGCCAAAGTTTTGGTCTGTACACATCAAAAGTCCAGTGTCCGGATACATTGTCAACCGAGTCTGTTCTCTGGTCTTGAAAGAAAGAAAGTGGAGTGTCTCTTTTTTTAAAAACAAGCAAGCAAAGAGCAAAACAAACAAACAAATAACAAACAACCTTTGTTAAATGGGTTCATATCTGCTTTGCTTTCTTTAATGCCCCAGGCGCGCACAGGGGCACGGGCTGCATTTCTGAATTTGGATGAAGAGGTTTGCAAACATGGTGCTTAAGCGATAGAATTTCTCTCTCTCTCTCTCTCTCTCTCTGGCTTTCTCTTTCTTTCTCTTTCTCTCTCTCTTTCTCTGTCTCTATCTCTCTTTCTCTCGTCTTTGTCTTTTTCTTTCTCTGTCTTTCTGTCTCTTTCTTTCTCTTTCTCTTATTTTTCTCTCTTTCTTTCTCTCTCTGTCTCTGTCTTTCCCTCTTTCTCTTTCTCTCTCTCTCTTTCTCTCTCTCTGTCTTTCTCTCTGTCTTTTTCGTTCTGTCTTTCTGTCTCTTTCACTCTTTCTCTTTCTCTCTCTCTCTTTCGCTCTCTGTTTGTCTCTCTCTCTGCCTCTCTCTGCCTCTCTCTCTCTCTCTCTCTCTCTCTCTCTCTCTGTGTGTGTGTGTGTGTGTGTGTGTGTGTAATTAAGAAACACCAGTGTGTTCCCAGTCTGGGACAATTTCTCCGTCTGTTCCTTGGGACCCTTTTCCAGCAGATGGAGAGCCGCGCATTCTTCGGAGTTTGAGGCTCTTCTGACAAGTCATCTCGGCTCATAAATATTCAAGTCACCACAAAGGAGTTATTTGATCAGGGATATCAAAGCACGCAGCTCATCGGGCGGGCCTGATTCTGATCTCCTCCCTCTGGGGGCCAGGGGTCTTTTCCCCACCCGGGCCCAAGATCACCACCACACCGGATGGGTCCCCCCCACACACACACAACTGCCCAAAGTTTCCACCCAGCAACCCCTGCGGGATGCCGGTTGGGAGACAGAGCAAGCTCCCCGCGCATAGATAGCAAGAAATATCGGCAGTCCTCGACTCGTGTAGTGACCGTTTGAAGTTACAACGGCAGTGAAAAAAGGGACTTTGGAGGGTTTTTCACACTTAACGGTTGGCCCCGTGGTCATGGGATCAAAATCCGTGCCCTCGACTCATATTTACGACGGTTGCAGTGTCCCTTTTGTGACCTTCTGGCAAGTAAAGCCAGATTCACTTAACAACCGTGTTACTAACTTCACAATGGCGGGGACTCACCTGGCAGTTGGTCCAAGGTCACCTTGCTCCTGTCTCCTTAACCACTAAACCAGGGGTCTTCCAACTTGTCCCTTTGATGACTTGTGGACTTCAACTCCCAGAATCCCTCAGCCAGGCACGCGTGGGAGTTGAAGTCCACAAGTCATCAAAGGGACAAGTTGGAAGACCCCTGGTTTAGAGCTGCTGCAGCGGAGACAAACTCCTTGTGGGTCCAATCACCCTTGGCCAAATAAAGTATTTTTAATCAACCAGAATAGAGCTGGAAGGGGCCTCAGAGGTCATCTAGTCCAACCCCCTGCTCGAGCAGGAGACCCTATACCATTTCAGACAGGCAGCTATCCACTCCCTTTTCGAAAACCTCCAATGATGGAGCACCCACAACTTCTAGTGGCAAGTTGTTCCACGGGTTGGTTGTTCTTATTGTCAGGAAATTAGATCCAGGTTGCTTCTTACCTTCCTCTTCCTCTGCTTCTCCTTCTTCCTTTCCCTTTCCCTTTTCCCTCTCTTTCCATTTCCTTGGCTTGCTCCTCCTCCTCTTCCTCCTTCTCCTCCTCCACTACCTTCTTCCTTTTCCTTGCCTACCTTCTCGTTCTCCTTCTCCTTCTTCCTTCTCTTTCTCCTTTTCCTTCCTTTTCCTTACCTTCCTCTTCCTCTTCCTCCCCTTCTTCCTTTTCCCTCTCCTGAGAGAGATGAGAGAGAGAGAGAGAGAGACAAAGATGACAGATGGGAGAGAGAGAGATGATAGAGGTAGACATGATAGATAGATAGATAGAAGATAGACGATAGATAGATAGATAGATAGATAGATAGATAGATAGATAGATAGATAGATAGGAGATAGGAGATAGATAGATAGATAGAAGATAGATGATAAATAGATGATAGATAGATAGATAGATAGATAGATAGATAGATAGATAGATAGATAGATAGATAGATAGATAGATGAGATGACAGACAGACAGACAGACAGATAGATAGATAGATAGATAGATAGATAGATAGATAGATAGATAGATAGATAGATAGATAGATAGATAGATAGATGAGATGATAGACAGACAGACAGACAGACAGACAGACAGACAGACAGACAGACAGACAGACAGACAGACAGACAGACAGACAGACAGATAGATAGATAGATAGATAGATAGATAGATAGATAGATAGATAGATAGATAGATAGATAGATAGATAGATATACATGAGAGACATGATAGATAGAGATAGATAGATGATAGATAGATAGACAGAAAGACAGACAGACAGACAGATAGATAGATGTTATAGACAGACATGATAGATGTCTGTGTGTGAGAGGGAGATGATAGATGAAAGAGACAGAGAAAAGAGAGAGACAAACCTTATTGCATTCTTTGACCAAGTGACAAAATTAGTGGACCAGAGGAATGCTGTGGATATAATTTACTTGGACTTCAGTAAGGCATTTGATAAAGTAGATCACAAACTACTACTTGATAAGATAGAAAAATGTGGGTTAGATAGCATCACCACCAGATGGATTCGTAGCTGGCTGACAGGCTGTACTCAGCGTGTGGTCCTCAATGGAACCGCATCTACATGGAAGGAAGTGTGTAGTGGGGTGCCCCAGGGCTCTGTTCTGGGCCCAGTGCTCTTCAACATCTTCATCAACGATTTGGACGAGGGGATAGATGGGGAACTCATCAAATTTGCAGACGACACCAAGCTGGCAGGAATAGCCAATACTCCAGAAGTTACAGGCTTAAGATACAGGAGGATCTGGACAGACTCGAACACTGGGCACTATCTAACAAAATGAAATTCAATGGTGAAAAAAGTAAGGTTCTGCATTTAGGCAGGAAAAATCAAATGCACAGGTATAGTACAGGGGGTACCTGGCTCAATAGTAGTAACTGTGAGAGAGATCTGGGAGTCCTAGTGGACAATCCCTTAAATAGGAGCCAGCCGTGTGCTGCAGCTGCCAAAAAAGCCAACACAGTGCTAGGCTGCATTAACAGAGGGACAGAATCAAGGTCACATGAAGTACTAATACCACTTTACAAGGCCTTGGTAAGGCAACACCTGGAATACTGCATCCAGTTTTGGTCACCACGATGTAAAAAAGATATTGAGACTCTAGAAAGAGTGCAGAGGAAAGCAACAAAGATGATTTAGGGGCTGGAGGCTAAAACATACGAAGGACGGTTGCAGGAATTGGAGAGGGCCATTCTAGAGAAAAGAAGCACTTGCGGGTGACTTGATAGCTGTATTTCAATATCTCAGGGGCTGCCCCAAAGAAGAGGCAGTCAAGCTCTTCTCCAAAGCACCTGAAGGCAGGACAAGAAGCAGCGGATGGAAGCTCACCAAGGAGAGAAGCAACCTAGAACTAAGGAGAAACTTTCTGACAGTGAGAACAATTAACCAGTGGAACTACCTGCCACTGGAAGTATTTAAGAGGAGACTGGACACCCATTTTCCTGAAATGGTATAGGGTTTCCTGCCTGAGCAGGGGGTTGGACTAGATGACCTCCAAGGTCCCTTCCAACTTACCTATTATTATAGATAATAATGATTGATAAAATTTGTGTATCGTCTACCATTAATTTGTGCAAAACTGAATTGGACAAATCCACTGTGCTTCCTCTAAAAAGGAATCCTCATTCCTTTCTTGGAATGTCAGCATTTCAAGGTCATTGTCAAACAGCTTAGCAGCTTCTAAATGGCAGCCGATCCCTCCTGGCCTCCCCCCACCCTCGCTCTGTCTCTGTCTCTCCCTCTCCTCCCCTCTCTCTCTGAGCAAAGCCTACCATTTATTCCTTCTGAAGCTGCAGGGCTGGGGGGGAGGGAAGGGGGGGCCAGAGCTAATCATTGGATCAAGCAGCCAGAGGAAAATACCCATTTCCAGCCCTTGAGGGACATTCGGGAAATGGCTTCCCTGTTTTACTGCAAATTATCTGGCTGGAGAATGTGGAGGGCAAAAGGGCTGCTCTCTCAGCTTGCTGTCCTTTAGCTGAATTCCACCAGCAGCTCCAGGCTGGGCAGTGGGGGGGGGGCGGCAAGTGGGGGGAAGGGGGTCCCCTGAGCACGGCCAAAGCAATCAAGACAGCAGATCCAGGCTCTACCCAGGGGCAACCTGGTTAGTGAACGTGTAGTAAATAGCGGGAAAGTTTAAAAAGCAGCTTAATTTAGGAATGTGACAATTAGTAAGGCCACACCTGGAATATTGTGTTCAGTTTTGGTCACCACGCTGCAAAAAAACATGTTGAGACTTTGGGGGGAGGGAGGGAGTGCAAAGAAGCCCAATTAAGATGATTAAAGTCCTGGAGACAAAAACATAGGAAGAATTTGGGTTTGGCTAGTCTAGAGAAAAGAAGGACTATGGGGGAGAGGATAGCAGTCTTCCAGTATTTGAGGGGCTGCCCCAAAGGAGAGGGGGAGGGTCCCCCTCTTCTCCAAAGGCCCTGAAGGCAGGACAAGAAGCAACGGATGGAAACTCATCAAGGGGAGAAGCAACCTGGGACTAAGGAGAAACTTCCCAACAGTGAGAACAATTCTCCAGTGGAACTCCTTGCCTCCAGAGGTTGTGGGTGCTCCATCCCTGGAGGCTTTTAAGATGAGATTGGGCAATCATTTTACTGAAATGGAACAGGGTCTCCTGCTTGAGAAGGGGGTTGGACTAGAAGACCTCCGAGGTCCCTCCCAGCTCTATTCTGATTGAAGATTGAAGGGTCAGGCACCACACTGGGCCTACTGGGATGGGTCTTCCACATTTGCTGGTTGAGGATTATGGGCACTGAAGTCCTGTCCATTTGGCGGACAGTAGGAAAGGAAAAGAGGTTATAAACCACTGGAATAAATCAGGGTCTCTCAGGATCTCGGCAGATAAATAGCTAATACATACTAATACTGGCGCTCGTAACAGAAAGAATTATTATGAGCAGAATTATTTGAGTCCCGGAAGGAGAAGCAAGAGACTTGGGCATCTCCAAGGCCAGCCTAGGATCTTCTCTTTAATGGGAAGGATGTGGGATCTTTAATATGAAACCCAGTTCTGCATTCAAAGCTGTCTGAACCCGTATTCCCAGGGGACCCTTTTTTGCTTTAAACTCAAACTCTGCTCTCTCTATACTTCTGAGTCAGCTAGGAAAGCGTCTCCGGCAAATAGTTTATCTCCATTTCAGAAGGGAAGGTGCGAAGAGCCGACAAAACATCGCTGCAACCCTGAGACAGCCCTTGGCCTTATCAGCTCTTTCCCACGACGGACTTAACACCTGGGGATTGGCCCATTTGAACCGACCGGATGAACTTTGGGGTGGAGTTTTGCTTGGGACACTTTTAACCTCTTCATCTGAGCGGGAAACCCTCAGATCCTGTTGTCACCTTCTCCTAATAAAAGTTCCTTTTGGAAAGAAATGGGCTTCCATGAGTTCTGCTTTCTTGGGATGAAGTTTTGAAGTGGGCCCTAAATAGGGATTTATTTATCTTTTTTACTCCAACCGCTGGTATTATTGACCATTGCGGTGTTCTACCGTGGCTCTTTTAAATAGATAGAAATCTGATTCCGGATGAAAGTCCCAACAGATCCTTGTCCCAACCCGATAAGGAGGTCCGGAGGTTATGGGCAGGGAAAAAGAGTGAGCTTCAGAGTGAGCTCTGGGTGGGATGACATTGCTGGCAGCAAAGCGGGGGTGGGGGGTGGGGGGGGATTTCTCTCCTGACATGAAGACACAGATACTGGAACATTGCAGTCATGTTCCCCCCTATTTCTAAAGTAAAGAAAAAACGGGGGAGATGTGAGAGCAGAGTTCTGGTATTTGAGGGGCTGCCCCAAAGAAGGGGGGGATCCTCGTTATTCACCAAAGCACCAGAGGGAAGGACGAGAAACAATGGTTGGAAACTGATCAAGGAGAGAAGCAACCGGGAATTAAGAAGAAACTTCCTGACAGTGAGGACAATCAATCACCAGAAATCGTGGGTGCTCCATCACTGGAGGTTTTTAAGAAGAGACTGGACAGTCACTTGTCTGAGATGGTACAGGTTCTCCTGCTTGAGCAGGGGCTGGACTAGATGACCTCAAAGGTCCCGTCCAGCTCTACTCTATTCTAAATGAAAGGACACCAATAGTAACAGGAGGGCCAAACCACACACAAGAAGGTCATCCATAGGAAGCCAATGGTATTTATGCCGATTCTCTCCAGGGCAAAACCTCTCCAAAGCTGGGCGGTCAGCAGAGAATAAATATTGAGAACATGGAATAAAGCATAGCCGACTCAGGAATTCTGGGAGTTGAAGTCCATGAGTCATAAAAGAGCCGAGGTTGCCTACCCCTGTCCTAGTCCTTCTCTTCATTAGAGTTGACATTAGCCATTCCTGCAGCCGTTCTTCGTATGTTTTAGTCTCCAGGCCTTGAATCCTCTTAGTTGCTCTTCTCTGCACTTTCCCCAAAGTCTCAACCCCTTTTTTACACGGTGGTGGCCAGAACTGGACACGAGGTTCCAGCTGTGGCCTCACTAGAGTGGCATAGAGAGGGCTACTATCCCTTCTTGTGATCTTGATGCTACTCAACTCGGTACAATTTGCCAAAGGTGCTTGACTGCACTACTCACAAGTTGGGCGTGGATGCCACGCGGATAGCTCTGAGTTCCTCGGAGGAAGGGCAAAGTTGAAAAAGGCCTGCGTGCAACTCCTTTCATTTTTCTTCTCCTCCTTGGGGGATGTTTGGCTCAGACTTCAAGCAAGGATCAGCCAATTCTTGCAGTTTGAGAAAAGACTGGAGCTCTTGCTTTTAAAAGCTGAACGAAGGTGATGGTCGGTTGGTTTTCAGCTGCAGAAAGATCGCCTAAAGCAGTTCCAGTCTGAAGCAGTTCCAGCAGGTTCACAAAATACTCCAGATCCTCAGTGCAAGGTGACAAATCATAGGCGATGTGCAAGCAAAGACGGGATCTCCTCCTGGTGCTTGGCTCAAACTACGCGCTCAGCAGTTGATGAGGCTCCCAGAGATTGTGTTCACACAACTTATTTAACCAGGCAGTTGAAGATCTGGCAGCATTTTCCAGAATACAGTACAATACAATACAATACAAAATACAACACAATACAAAATACAACACAACACAACACAATACAATACAAAATACAACACAATACCATACAAAATACAACACCATACAAAATACAACACAATACAATACCATACAAAATACAATACAATACAAAACACAACACAACACCATATAATACAAAATGCAACACGACACAATACCATACCATACAAAATGCATTACAATAAAAGCAATACAATGCAATATAATACAACACACTACAAGATACAACACAATACAATTAGTACACTACAATAAATACAATGCAATAGAATACAACACAACACAATACAGGAGACTGGACAACCATTTGTCCAGGATGGCACAGGGAAGTCCTCAACTTACAATAATTTATTTAGTGACCATCTGAAGTCACAACAGCACTGAAAAAATTGACTTAGGGCATTTTTTGACACTGGCGAACTTTGCAACATCCCCTTTTGGTCACATGATCAAAATTCAGATGCTTGGCCACCGGCTCATATTTATGACGGTCGCACAGGGTCCCTGGGGGTCCCGTGACCCCCTTTGGTGACCTTCCTGCAAGCAAAGTCAAGGGGAGGAAGCCGGCTTCACTTAAGAACCGTGTTGCTAAATTAACAACTGCAGTGATTCACTTAACAACCGTGGCAAGGAAGGTGGTATAATGGGGCAAAACTCACTTAACAAACCTCTCGCTTAGCACTCCATTTTGGGCTTAGTTATGACCGTAAGTCGAGGACTACCAGGGGGTTGGACTAGAAGACCTCCAGGGTCCCTCCCAACTCTTATTCTGCGTCCTGCATTGTGCATTCCGCAAGGCTGCTGAGAGCTACAGTACTTTCCCCTCCGGCCCTCCTGGCGCCGGGTGGCACGCACCACCTCTCCTTGGTCGCCTTAATGAATGGACCTATCCCAGGGGTAGGCAACCTCGGCTCTTTTATGACTCGTGGACTTCAACTCCCAGAATTCCTCAGTCAGCTATGCTGACTGAGGAATTCTGGGAGTTGAAGTCCATGAGTCATAAAAGAGCTGAGGTTGCCTACCCCTGACCTATCCAGAAAACGGCTTAATTCAGCCCTGGGCTTAAGGGTTCTCGGGCTGAAGGAGCCTCTTGAGGGTTTGACAAGCATTGTGCGAATCCACAACTGCGTGGGTTAATTTGGTGAGAAAGTTCAGCATGTTGGGCGAGCAGAATGACCGAAGACATTTACTCCAATCCTTCAATATGCCATTAGCTTTCAAGCTTAGAAAGTTGATAGCTACAGTAAATACATGCATTCATACATAATAAATAACTGTCAGGGGAAGAAAAGGCCTTTCAGAATTTATTTTATTCGCCTCGGGGCTTTGCCACTCAGAGGCCCCGGAAGGCGGAAGGAGGCT
This sequence comes from Vipera berus, assembly GCF_964194415.1. Lineage (NCBI taxonomy): Eukaryota > Metazoa > Chordata > Lepidosauria > Squamata > Viperidae > Vipera > Vipera berus. Next base: position 958,171 of record NC_138207.1, on the reverse strand, counting down.
TGTGCTTCCCAGAGGCTGTTCAATTTGCTTTCCACAACACAAATTTGCTCTTCCACTCTCCGCTTTAGCCTGAAAACTGTCCTGTCGCCGCTGACTGGGTCAGGTCCTCGTCCCTTCTGCTGAAGAACCAGCTTAGGATGGCCCAAGATCTCCGGTCCTTTCGCCGCGGCCTCAAAACACTCCTTTTCCACCTGGCTGACCTGGACTGACAGGCATTTTAATTATGTTTACAATTTTTAATTTATTTTTAATTTTTAATTTTAATTTATTGCACAGATGACTTTAATTTTAATTTTATCTTAATCTCTGTTATATGTTATTGTTGTTAGCCGCCCTGAGTCCTTCGGGAGATAGGGCGGGATATAAGTCCCATAAATAAATAAATAAATAAATAAATAAATAAATAAATAAATAAATAAATAAATAAATAAATAAATAAATAAATAAATAAATAAATAAATAAATAAATAAATAAATAAATAAATGAATGTTGATGTCCTCCTTGACCTGGGAATGGACTTCCTCAAAGCTTGCTCTCAGTCCTCCCAGTTCAAGGGACTGGGCTTCTTGGAGGCCCTTTCTGCTGGGACCCATCCGTCGGTCGGAGTGGATATGGAAAATTGGCCCATGAAGTCACTGCACACCAGGCTGTCCGCCACTGAGGCGCCTTGAAAGAGACACAGGAAGCTCAGAGGAGAACAAAGTCTCTTGCGTCTCCTCTGCTCTGTACGGAAGCGTAATGGGCACCCAACTCGAGAGAGGAGCACCCAGCGGCCCCCCAGATCTTCTCCTATCTTTTATTGGTGCTTCCTTAAGAACAGTGACATCTTGTGTGGGGGGAGGAAGAGGAGGAGGAGAAGGGGGTGGTAAAAGACAACGGGGTCCTTGATGCTCTCGGAGCTGGGTGGTTTCCTTGCAGACATTTCATGACCTAACTAGGTAACACCATCAGTGCTAGAAGGCAGGGAGGTTTGCAGGGAGGAGGAGGAGGAGGAGCAGGAGCAGGAGCAGGAGGAGGGAAAAAAGGAGGAGGAGGAGGAGGAGAAGGAGAAGGAGAAGGAGAAGGAGAAGGAGGAGAAGGAGAAGGAGAAGGAGAAGGAGAAGGAGAAGGAGAAGGAGAAGGAGAAGGAGAAGAAGAAGAAGAAGAAGAAGAAGAAGAAGGAGAAGGAGAAGGAGAAGGAGAAGGAGAAGGAGAAGGAGAAGGAGAAGAAGAAGAAGAAGAAGAAGAAGAAGAAGAAGAAGAAGAAGAAGAAGAAGAAGAAGAAGAAGAAGAAGAAGAAGAAGAAGAAGAAGAAGAAGAAGAAGAAGAAGAAGAAGAAGAAGAAGAAGAAGAAGAAGAAGAAGAAGAAGAAGAAGAAGAAGAAGAAGAAGAAGAAGAAGAAGAAGAAGAAGAAGAAGAAGAAGAAGAAGAAGAAGAAGAAGAACTGTAGGGGTCTTTGATACTCTCCGAGCTTGGTGGTTTTCTTGCAGGTATTTCATGACCTAACTAGGTAACATTATCAGAAGAATTTGGAGAGAGGAGGAGGAGGAGGAGGAGAGTTTTGTTGATTGCAATCCCGTAGCCTGGTCAAGAAGAAAGCAGATAAACACGTTGCTGGCTTTTGCCCCCTGCTTTTCATTCTAAGAGGGCTAAATGCCAGTGTAGTTACTTGTCTCCACCCTGATTTCCGTAGCTGGTTGTGTCCCTACAACAACAACCCTCTGGAGCAGGCTACGTTGGGCGATTGGTGGGACCGACCGGCTGGCCGATCCTCCCTCTCCCTACCCTCCCTACTCCGGTGGGCCACCCTCACCCTGAAGAAGACCACCCTCGTGAGGGAAGCCCCCGGCTGCTGCCCCTCGCCCCAAGCAGCCCCCACCCCACCCGCCCGCTTCCTGCTGGGCGTTTGGAGACCCCTTGGCTCTCCCCATCCTCCAGGGCAGGATGAATTGGGGAGGGGCTCAGCCCAGCGGCGGGGACCTCCCCTCCCCTTGCCCTGGTCTCCAGCATGCCCGCTCTCCTTCCTGGGCACCTGAGCGCTTCCGGGAAGAAACCCACCCCTGGCCTCCCCCTGGGGAGACCCCAAGGCCGTCCACTCATCACCTGCGGACGGCAATCCCCCCACCCCCAGGCTCTCTCTCTCCTCCCCCAGCCTGGCCTTCCGCGGCCTCGGCGCAACCTGGAGGCGTCCAGCTGGACCAGAATAAATCCAGTTCCACCTCGTTGAGCCGCGCGGCAGGACAGGCTGCGCCCGGCCGCCGGGGCCCTTTCAGGAGATGTTGCAGTGCCATAATTTATATTTAAAAGGACAGGCGGCCTTTCCCGAGCCGCCTCGTACACCTTGTTCGAGCGGCGCTGGCAGCCGCTGCCGAAATGAAGACTGGCATCATCACCCAGGCTGCTTAGCCGCGTGACGGATGGGCGAGGGCGCGCAAAGCTCGCGCTCCAGAGCCGGGAACGGGTTTGGCACGCTGGACTTGGGGCCTGAATGTTAGAGGTTTTGTGCCAGCCATGGCAGTTACCCAAAAAGGTCATCAGATGGGAGCAAAGAGGCTTCTTTGCTTCCACTGGTGGGTCAGGGGTCCCCGGCCCCTGCATCCCCATTGGCAAGAGAGTTTTATGGTTAGGGAGGGGCTGAGACCCCCCATATTGTTTACTATTGTTTAACTGTATACCTACCTTGCTCTGTACACCGCCCCGAGTCCCTCGGGAGAAGGGCGGTATAAAAAAACAAACAAACAAACAAACAAACAAACAAACAAACAAACAAACAAACAAATAAATAAATAAATAAATAAATAAATAAATAAATAAATAAATACCTCTGCTCAAGGGGCTGCTCTTTCTTCTAGTCTAGTTCTGTTCTTATGTTCTCTCTCTCACGCAGGCATGGATGCCTCCATGCCAAGTAATTCTTTCTCTCTAATCTATCACCTTAACGATCCATCGACCTCATGAGACCATCTCACACTGAAGGCTCCGGTGGGCATCTGCGGGGCTTTCGAGAAGGGCGACATCCGAGCGGGCGGAAGCCGTCGCCCCCCCAACAAACTGAAAGTCGTGATTTGAAACTGTTAATGTTATTATTATTTTTTGAGAACAATTAACCAGTGGAACAGCTGGCCACTGGAAGTTGCGGGGGCTCCATCACTGGAGGTTTTTAAGAAGAGACTGGACAGCCACTTGTCTCAAATGGGACAGGGTCTCTGCCTTGAGCAGGGGGATGGACTAGAAGACCTCCAAGGTCCCTTCCAGCTCTTGTTACTCTGTTAATCAGGGGAACGACGTGCCTTCAGAAGTGGCGGGTGTTCCATGAGTGGGGGGTTTTCAAGAAGAGACTGGGCGGCCATTTGTATGAAATGGCGTAGGGT
>NC_138207.1:927320-949820 GCF_964194415.1 Vipera berus | reverse complement strand
CGATGGCTGTTGTTTCCTTGTGCTGCCAAGTCCTTGGCTCCTAAGTACATAACACACTACCAGTAGTGGTAAATCAGCACTCCAGCTGACCAACAAGGACCCCATTTCCCAGGCTTTGATCACTTCCCTGACTGTTTTTGTACCTGCTCAACCAACAATCTTAGTAGCTGCAAAAGTGCTAAGCACATTGATTTGTGCTTTAGATTGTAAGCCGCCCTGAGTCTTCGGAGAAGGGAGGGATATAAATGGGATTTTTTTAAAAAAATTGAATGTATCTCCTTGTTCACTGCAATGTGAGGATGGTCCCGGTGACCACCCCAGACTGGATCCTGCAAGAGTCTTTCCCTGCTTGCCCCTCTGCCCTATTTGCACCCAGGGCTGGCTCCCCCAGACCCAAAAGGACAGCCCAGTCCTGCCATTTCCGACGCGTGCAACTTTCTCCCTTCGCTTCCCTATCACAAAAAAAGTTCACTTCTCTAAAAAGCAAATCTGTTTTATTTTTAAAGATAACACCTTTATTATGCATTTATCATAGATAGATAATAATTTATTTATTTATTTATTTATTTATTTATAGTAATAATAATAATATTTGTTATGCAGGGATGACCAGGTCCCCCATCCAAGTATCGGAGCAGAGTTTTGCTGTTTCAAATGCAAATGGAGTCCCGGATGGAATCTATATTCAATGAAGCTCTCCTGTGTCCACACTCAGTTGAATATACATTCCCTTTCACGTGTGTTTGTGGGTGTGCCTGGGTGTGTGTACGAGTGTGTGTGTGTGTGTGTGTGTACGCTGGACTCTGTCCCAGAGCAGGAGGCACGGACGCCTCGTCCTACGCGGAGGGAAGTCACCTGTGGATCTTGGCTCCAGCCTCGCTGGGGTGGGGGGGCCTGGCGAGCGGGCGGGTGGCGGTGGGCAAGTGGCAGGGAGACGTCGCCCGCAAGGAAGAGGAGGAGGAGGAGGAGGGTGGTGGTGGTGGTGGGCACTTGGTCAGGCTATGTGGAGTCCTGGTTGACCACTTTGCCTCCGTTCATGGTGGGCGTCCCCGAACTCTTCCGAGAACGTCCCTGCTTCTCTCCAATCTCATGCAAGGAAGGCTCTCTGTACATGCACACTGTGGGCGGGAGAGAGAGAGAGAGAGAGGTCAAGGCATGGCACCCACCAGACACCCCCCCTCCAACGTACCTGCACAGCCCACCTTCCACCGCGGCCCAGCAGCCCCCTCCCTGTCCCACCAGGACGAGCCCAAAATTTCCATGGCTAAGCAAGACGACGCTTGAGTGATTTGCCCCATCTTATGACCTTCCTTGCAACAGGGGTTGTTGCAGCTGTTAAGTTAGGAACACGGAGATGAAGTCAATCGGGCTTGGAAGGGACCTCGGAGGTCTTCTAGTCTATCCCCCTGCTCAAGGCAGAGTCCCCGTCCCATTTCAGACAAGGGGCTGTCCCGTCTCTTCTTCTTCCAGGGATGAAGCACCCACAACCTCTGGAGGGACGTTGTTGCACTGGTTAATTGTCAGACTTGGGTTGTCAGAAGGACGCAAAAGGGGATCACACGACCCAGGGATCCGCCACCGTCATAAATATGAGCCAGTCGCCAAGCCTTGGAATTTTGATCACACGACCGTCGAAGTCCACAGGTCTTAAAGTCGCCAAGTTTGAAGATTGCTGCTGCTCTAGAGGGAAGATCCTTCAGCCTCTTGGCCATCGGAGTCGGACAATCGGTAAATACCCAATTTAGCTGTTTGTCTCCCTACTTTTACACCAGGCACCAGGCTTTTCGGGTCTGGATGGGGAGGAACAGACTTCAACTCAACCCCGACAAGACTGAGTGGCTTTGCATACCTTCATCCCGGGTTTATTCGGACATTCCATCTCTCGCTATGGGGGGTGAACTATTACCCCCCGTAGATAGGGCTCGCAACTTGGGAGTCCTCCTAGATTCACGGCTCACCCTGGAAGACCACATAGGAGCTGTGACTAGGGGGGCTTTCGCCCAGGTTCGCCTGGTGCGCCAGTTGCGGCCCTATCTAAGCCGGGATGATCTATGCACGGTCACTCATGCGCTCGTGACCTCTCGACTAGACTACTGCAACGCTCTCTACATGGGGCTGCCCTTGAGCACCACCCGGAAGCTCCAACTGGTACAGAATGCAGCCGCGAGAGTTGTGTTGGGAGTCTCCCGATACTCCCACGTTACACCTTTGCTCCGTGAGCTGCATTGGTTGCCAGTTGCCTTCCGGATGAGATTCAAGGTACTAGTAATGGTATTCAAAGCCCTACATGGCAGGGGTCCGGAGTACCTGAGGGAACACCTGCTGCCGGCATCGACTTCCCTCCGCCCTGTGCGTTCCCACAGAGAGGGCCTCCTCAGGGTGCCACCGGTCAGAGAATGTTGACTGGTGGCCCCCAGGGGGAGATCCTTCTCTGTGGGCGCCCCGGAGCTATGGAATCAGCTACCGGTTGAGCTCCGGACGGCGCCCGACCTCCGCTCCTTTCGCCGCGAGCTAAAAACATACTTTTTTGAACAAGCTGGCCTGGCCTGATGAGGGGATTGGGGGGGGGTTGTTATTGTTATTTTATTAGGTTTTAAAGATGTATTTTAGTATGTGGGCATTTATTTAATCTTGTTTTAACTTTTGTAATCTGTATTTTTATTCTTGCCCTGTTCACCGCCCTGAGTCCTTCGGGAGAAGGGCGGTATAGAAATATTATTAAATTAAATTAAATTAAATTAAATTAAATTTACGACTGGGACTTAATTTCCTGACAGTTTATCGATCTAAGGTCCCCGTTATTTCCTTTTCAGTTTAAGGTATTAAAAAAAAGGCCAGCTTTCTCTACGCTGTTTTGCCAGTCATCCTGAGAGTCGCTTGGGTTGGAAAAGGGGTCTGGAGATTGCCTTTATCAAAATTGGGGATCAGCCCCTCCCACTACCATCTGGTTAATCTGGTTATTGAATTAACCCGCTCCCTAGATATGCACGTAACCCTAAATTGCCCAGAGCTTCTTGGATTATAAAGGACTGGGCGTTGGTCCTTGGCTTCACCTCCCAGGCCAATTTGACCGTCTGCAAATTTTCCCCGTGTGGCTGGAGGAACCAGGCATTGGCGACTGCCAAAGCACGTCGGTCTCTTGTCTAAGGAGATTCTCCATCCTCCAGGTCAGGATTGTCCCAAAGGTGCTTTTTTTCAGGAGCCAACTGGACTTTCTTGTTCCTCCTTTGAAGACGTTTCGCTTCCCATCCGAGAAGCTGCTTCTGCTCTAGATTGGACGGTGGGGAAGGGAAGGATTTAGGCTCCTTGCAGACAGCTGATCCTTTGCCTTCTTTTAGAGAGTCCTTGAGGCCACTTGGAGGCTTACCTGCGTCCTCAGGGTCACCTGTGCAAATGGAGCCTTCTTGGGACTGCTGAAAGGACTGTGTGGTAGACTGGAGGTAGAGGATGTCGTATCCCCCCCCCCCCCCGCAATTGAGAGAGGGCCATTCAATTTTGACCTAGGTGGCCTCTTTGATCAGCGGTCCTCCCTGTCCAAGATGTGGACTTGGCCGTCTTCGAAAGAGCGGCTTTGGTCTTTCAAAGGCAGATGGGCGGCTGACTCTTATCCTGATGGGCTTGCTCTCCTGCGTTGTGCCAGGCGTTTGTGAAGGGGTTGTTGGGGAAACGTGGGGGAAACAAAACAACCACTTCATTAATGCCGGGCACATCACAGAGCGAAGGCGTTAAATCCAGCAAGAAAGTCCCCGCAGTCAACCCCAGGGTCACCGGGGACCTGGGAAGCTAACCAGCGTCCGGCGTATTTGCCTTTGTGGATTTGCCGTCCACGGGACTTCGTGTTAGGGTTTTTGTCCCGAGAAAGGAGCACGTCAGGATGCCTTCCTGTCACGCTGAATTTCGGCTGATATTGTAGAAAACTGCAGAAGTCGCTACCCCCTGCTGAGATTTTTATATTTTTTTTATGTTTTTACTTCTTAACCCGCCCTACATTTTGGGATCTCCTAGTGGTCTCCCATCCAAAGACTTAGATTTCATCGCTGGAGGATTTAACCCCACCCACTGTGAATCCAGAAAGACTGAGGCTTCTCGTTACAACTAGCTAACGAGCCCCTTGGATGCAAACGGGTTTATGGTCCTCCACTCGGTTCTTGGCCTTCTCTTTGAGTGACAGCTGTTGGCGCCCATCTGCAGGATCAGGCCCCCTGCATCGCAAACTGGGTTCCCAAAAATCCAGCAACCACAAACACAACCTAAGCTACTAGCAAACGTCCCTTCTTCCTTTGCTCATCTCGAATGCGGTTCTTCTTCTTCTTTTGTTTTTTTTTCCTTTTGCTCTGCTTAATCTGAGTTTCTCAGATGCAAAAGTACGCAGCAAGACTGACACCCGCCCAGCGCCTCGTGGGCGCCTTCACCCCCATCCAGGCTCAACCCCCCCCTCCCCCCACCTCCAATCAGGTGGGAAAGAAGAATCTCAGCTGCGGAAAGGCCAGAGAGGGAGAGAGGGCATTTGTGTAGGACTTTAGCTGGCTCGAGTCAGTGAGCCCAGCTGCGTCTGACCAAGAGAAGCAAAGTCTGACTTCCCCGCCTCTCCCCGCAAGCCGCGGCTCGGCGAAGGAGCTTCCCCACATACCTTCTAGGGGTTTGGGTACAAAATGTGAGGAAGCCTTGGTTTTTTTCACTCGGTTGCCCTTCATAATCTGTCCTTCTTTATTGAGTCCCAAGAACCAGGCCCTCCCCGATTCCTGCTGCCGGTACAGCGTGGAGGAATAGATCACGTAGTAGTTTTCGAAGACGGACTCCTTGAATTTGCACTCGGGTGTAAAGATGTCCTGGGAAAGAGCAGAGGACAAAGGAGGGGGAGAGATGAACACACTCGCTCGCCAGCCACGCGGCCTCCTGGACCGCAATCCGCACGGGTGGAAAATAAGCCGAGAGGCCTCTGGAGGGGATTTGAGGAGGATGGGCTTCGGGGTCCCCAGGAGAGCAGGGGAAGAGAGACCCCCTCAGCAGCACCCAGCCGAGACTTGCCAAGGTGCCCCCGAGAACCAGGGATCTCCGAGCACCCTGTTGCCAGAGTCAGAACTGGACTTGGCTGTTTTCTTGCAGACGTTTCATGACCCAACTAGGTAACTTCATCAATGCATCGAACATCATCGGGAGCACCGATGATGTTGCCTAGATGGGTCATGAAACGTCTGCGGAAAGACCAACAAGCGCAGAGAGCACCAAGGACCCCACAGATGCCCCCCTCCTCCTCCTCCTCCTCCTCCTCCTCCCCACAAACACCCTCTCCCTTCTGATGATGCTCCTTAGCTGGGTCATGAAACATCTGCAAGGAAACATCCAAGCTCAGAGAGCACCAAAGACCCCACAGCCCTCTCTCCCTTCCCCTCCTCCTCTCCCTTCTAGCCGTGATGGTGTCTATGGTAGTCTGGGTCATCAAACATCTGCAAGAAAACCAGCAAGTTCAGGAAGCACCAAGGACCCCACGTTCTTTTTCCTCCTCCTCCTCCTCGCCCCCCCCAGCTCCTCCCCACACACCCTCTTCTAGCGTGGATGAAGTTCCCTAGTTGGGTCATGAAACGTCTGCAAAAAAAGCACCCAGCTCAGAGAGCACTAAAGTTTCCACAGTCCCTTCCTCCTCCTCCTCCTCCTCCTCCTCCTCCTCCTCCTCCTCCTCCTCCTCTCCACACACCCTCTTCTAGCACTGATGATGTTACCTAGTTGGGTCATCAAACGTCTGCAAGAAAACAGCCAAGCTCAGAGAGCACCAAGGACCTCACAGTTTTCCTCCTCTTCCTCCTCCTTCACCTGTTCCTCCTCCTCCTCCTTTCCTCCACACACACCCTCCCTTCTACCCCTGAAGATGTTCCATAGTTGGGTCATGAAACGTCTGCAAGAAAGCCACCCAGCTCAGAGAGTATCAACGACCCCACATCCCTTCTTCCTTCCTCCTCCTCCTCTTCCTCTCCACACACCCTCTTCTAGCACGGATGAAGTTCCCTAGTTGGGTCATGAAATGTCTTCAAAAAAAAGCACCAAGCTCAGAGAGCACCAAGGATCCCACAGTCCCTTCTTCGTCCTCCTCTTCCTCCTCCTCCCCACACACTCTCTTCTAGCACTGATGATGTTCCCTAGTTGGGTCATGAAACGTCTGCAAGGTAACCACCCAGCTCAGAGAGCACCCACAGTCGTCCTCCTCCTCCTCCTCTTCCTCCTCCTCCTCCTCTCCACAAACTCCCCTCGCTCCTAGCACTGAAGAGGTTGTTAGGCATATGGAGTTAGCCTACAATGTTGGGTTGAAAATATATTAACAATAATGCTATGTCTTTAAGAAGTTAATTGGCCAATGGGTGTGTAAGTGTTCTCATGGCCATAAGAGGAAGCTAGGAATGTAGCTTCTCTCTCTCTCTGAATTCACTGATCTCTATTACTGTTTTTGCTCTGCTGTTGGTTTACTACTGTTGTAACCTGAACTGTGTATTGACCTCTGGACCGGTAAGAAGACTTTGTAGCTTGGACTGTTGCTATTGTTTATGACCTGGACTGTTTATTTTTTGACTGTGCATTTTTGTTCTTACACCACCTCAAAAGTAAACTACTTTTTACTTTTATAACTCAGTGTATTCTTGTGTGACTTTTACTACTCTCAGTACCCTTCCTTGTCTGTGCAACTCTTTGGTAGCACAAGGAGACCCTGCACATTAAATTCCCTAACACTGGTTATGGGCCCAGGCCTGTACTGAGAGTAAGTACACACAGTTTTCCTAGCTGAGTTTGTGTTAGCTTTTTGGTGTAAAATGGCACAAGAACTGTTGTCAGGCATCTCCTGGATAACCCGGTTGGATGGGACAAACTATGTTTCCTGGTCCACGAAATGCTGCTTGCTTTTGCGCAAGGAAGGACTATGGACTGTTGTAAATAACCCACCAGATACTACTGCTTGGGATCCAGATGATGAAGATGATGCAAAGAAGTTAGACAACTTTAAACGAAGCAATGAGAAAGCTCTTTGCATTATTGGGCTAACACTGAATGACCAGCAGCTTGTCCATATTCGTGGTGAGGAGTCTGCTGCTAGGTGTTGGGATGTTTTGCGAAGGCTTTATGTTCGAGACAGTGTGGGTGCACATATACACCTTACACGTAAGCTGTTTAGGGCTCGTCTGCAGAAGAATGGAGATATGCTGACCCATTTAAATTACATGAAGGCAACTTTTCAAGAGCTTCATGAAAAGGAGCTGATTTTTTCAGAGTTGCATCAGGTCTACATTATTTTGTCATCTTTGGATGAGAGTTATGATGAGTATGTTTCTTCTTTGGAAGTCCTGACCAGAGAGGAACTGACATTGACTAACATTACTGGGAGACTGCTGGAAGAGTCCAGAAGAAGGCGTGACAGAGACCAGCTGAGAGAGACACAGCACAAGAGGAGCAGCCATTTACCACTGCTTACAATGTCAAGAAATGTTATTCTTGTGGGGCTAGAGGGCATATAGCCAAATTCTGTAGAAAAGGTAGAAAACAGAATGTGAATAGCAGTGGGAAGGCTAAGAAGGGCATTGGTTTGGCTATTTCTGGTGAACCAACATCCAGAAATAATGAATTGTGGGTTGTTGATAGTGGGGCTTCACAATGCATTACTAAAGTGAAAGAGAGGTTTGTTAATATGAAAAATAGCAACCAATATGTTTCACTGGCAAACGGTTGGAAGATGAAGGCCTCTGGTGAAGGTAATTCCTATTGTCCATGCATTGATGAACAGTTACCTATGTTATATATACCTAAACTAAGCTTCAACCTGTTATCTGTAAGGGAATTGGTTAAAGTTGGGTTTGTGGTAACATTCAGAGGGGAGCAATGCACTATTGAGAGGAATGGAACCTGTGTAACTGCTAATTTGAAAAATGGTTTATTTGTTCTCACAAGTAACCAGGTTAGTACAGTTAAAGCTAACTCAATATGTGAGAACAAGAAGCCACATGATGAATGTATACATTTATTGCATAGGCGGCTAGGGCATGTAAACTTTAACTCACTACGTAAAACAGTTGAATTAGTAGACGGAATTAAACTGAAGCCATGTAGTAAGTATTTGAATTGCAATGCCTGTAATCAGGAAAAGAGTAAGGCAACTCCTGCAAACAGGATAAACAGCTTCAAAACAACTGTACCTTTGGAAGTTGTGTTTGCTGATTTAATTGGACCCATGAAACCAAGTTTAGGAGGGTCATGTTATATTTTAAGTATATTGGACCACTACTCTCGTTATGGTTTTTGTTATCTGCTTAAGTCAAAGGCAGACACTTTCCAACAATTTGCAAACTGGCTGAAGTTCGTGGAGAGAAAAACAAAGAGAAAGGTTCAGTGCATAATTACTGATAATGGTACTGAATTTACAAACAAGCGTTTTGTTGATATGCTACAATCAGTTGGCATTGAGCATAAACGTTCAGCCCCTTATAGGCCTCAACATAATGCATTTGTTGAGAGACGTGGGCAAACGTTACAAGCCATGATGAGAACCATGTTACAAGATTCTGGCTTAACAGATAGACTGTGGGGGGAGGCAGCAAAATGTGCAAACCATGTTCTGAATATAGTTGTTAATACTTCTACTGGTAAAATACCATATACAATATGGCATGGTAGAAGACCAAACCTTGATTACCTGCACACGTTTGGCACCCCAGCTTGGGTCCACATTCCTGCACAACTCAGGAGTAAAGGCCAACATAGGGCTAGGCAATTATACTTCGTAGGTTACAAAGCTAACCACAGATCCTATCGTTTCTGGGAACGAGGCACAACTAATGTATATAACAGTACTAGTGCAAAATTCCTTGAGCACGTTGGTTGGGATAGGTTAGAGCAAGTAACTGTTAATACTGATCCTCTAGTGTTTGAGGACTCCCATGATAACGTAACTAGTAATGATAATACATCTCCTGTAAATATAAAAAATGAAGAGGAGATAGGGGAGATAAAAGAGGAATCAGAGGAAGGAAAGGAGTCAGAAATTCAAAGCCCTGTAATTCCTTGGCGTTCAACGCGTATCAGACATCCACCTGATAGCTATGAAGCTAGTATAATATGTCAAGTTAATGTAGAGCCTTCTAACTATGATGAGATCAGGATGTATCCTGAAAAGGAACAGGCATCATGGAAAGCTGCAATGAACAGGGAGTTGAAGTCTTTGCAGGATCTTAAGGTTTATGTGAAAGCAAAACTGCCACCTGGTGAGCATGCTATAGGTTGCAAATGGATATATAAACTAAAGAAGGGTGTAGATGGGACCGTAACCCATAAGGCACGTTTGGTTGCACAAGGTTTTGCCCAAACTACTGAGGATTATGACGAAGTGTTTGCACCCAGTCTGAGGGCAACTACTTTAAGAGCAGCTTTAGTATGGGCGGCTAAAAACCAATACATGGTTACCCATGTAGATGTTGAAACTGCATATTTACATGCTCCATTGCAACATACTATTTATTTAAGAATTCCACCAGGATTGACCAATGATAGAAACCATGATTGTTGGGAGTTAAAGAAAAGCCTCTATGGATTGAAACAATCAGGCTATGAGTGGAACAAATGTATGGTTAATGAGTTAAGTGCATTAGGTTTTGTAGCCAGTAATGCTGATCCTTGTTTGTTTAGAAGGGAACACAACGGAGCATTATCTTTTCTTTTATTATTCACAGATGATATTGCAATAATAACAAAAACTGAGTTAGAAGCACAAACTATCATTTCAAGATTGCAAACTAAATTCACAATTAGAAATCTTGGGGAAATAAGCCATTATTTGGGGTTAGATATTGTGAAAACAAATAGGGGTTTTAAGGTGTCGCAAGCCAGTAAAATATCTCAGTTATTAAAGAGATACAATATGGAAATGTGTAAACCAGCAAAAACTCCGATGGCTATGGATTTTAAGGACACTAATGTTGAGAGTCCTGTATTTGATAAGGCTATGTACCAATCTTTGATAGGAAGTCTTATGTATCTTAGTAATTGGACTAGACCTGATATTTCTTACTGTGTAAATCAATTAGCCAGGTACAACAATAATCCAACTGTTAGACACTGGCAATCAGCTAAACGAGTATTAAGGTATTTGAAGCAAACTATTCACTACTCGTTATATTTAGAGCCAAATCGTGAGTTAATCCTTACAGCATATGCAGATGCGAGTTTTGCCTCTGATTCAAACACTTGTAAATCTACTTCAGGGTTGGCTGTTATGTTGGGTGATTCTTTGATTGGATGGAAGTCTATTAGACAAAAACACATAAGCTTGTCTACAATGGAGGCTGAATTTTCATGTCTATCAGTGTTATGTACAGAACTGCTAGTGTACAGACAATTATTGTTAGATATGGGTTTAAATGTAAATGATCCATTTATTGTGTATGAGGACAATCAAGCTGCGATAAAGATGGCTAATAATGCTGCAGTAAGAACAAGATCTAAATATACTGATCTTCGTTATTTAAATGTCAGACAATGTGTCAAAGATAAATTAATACAACTAGAGTATTGCCCATCTGATGTAAATATTGCAGACCATTTTACGAAGGTACAAAGTGCTGTGAAACACAATGCTAATTGTGAAAGAATGTGCATAAGATTGCAAGAGTTATATATTATTCTACCCAAAGGGGAGAATGTTAGGCATATGGTGTTAGCCTACAATGTTGGGTTGAAAATATATTAACCATAATGCTATGTCTTTAAGAAGTTAATTGGCCAATGGGTGTGTAAGTGTTCTCATGGCCATAAGAGGAAGCTAGGAACGTAGCTTCTCTCTCTCTCTGAATTCACTGATCTCTATCACTGTTTTTGCTCTGCTGTTGGTTTACTACTGTTGTAACCTGAACTGTGTATTGACCTCTGGACCGGTAAGAAGACTTTGTAGCTTGGACTGTTGCTATTGTTTATGACCTGGACTGTTTATTTTTTGACTGTGCATTTTTGTTCTTACACCACCTCAAAAGTAAACTACTTTTTACTTTTATAACTCAGTGTATTCTTGTGTGACTTTTACTACTCTCAGTACCCTTCCTTGTCTGTGCAACTCTTTGGTAGCACAAGGAGACCCTGCACATTAAATTCTCTAACAGAGGTTACCTAGTTGGGTCATGAAACGTCTGCAAGAAAACCAGCCAGCTCAGAGAGCCCCAAGGATCCCTCCTTTCAACCCGGAGCTACAAAGATCCTCCTTTACTGACCGAAATGAAGGCCCCGTTCCTGAGGAAGGCTGGTGGTCAGCTGGGACTGGTCTGCCCTCCCTTCTCCCAGCCACCGTGCAGGGAGAGGATGCCCGTCTGCTACAAGCCTGCCAGCCCCTGCCTTCCCAGAGCACGCGCAAAGGCCACGTGTCTCGGAGTGTATGACTGCACACGCGTGTGAAAAGGTCGCAAACCGGGCAGCTTCTGCAACCTCTCGAGAAGCAAACCTGACGGGTTCACTTAACGAGAGGGCCACCAATTTAGCAACTGCGGCGATTCTCTTAGCAAGGAAGACGACAGAATGGGACAAAACGCACTGCACAACTCTCTTGTTTTGCAATGGAAATGTGTGACTCCATTGCGGTCGTAATTTGAGGACTCCCTATCTAAAGAAAAGGAGAGACCGGGGAGACATGATAGCAGCGTTCCAGTACTTGAGGGGCTGCCCCAAAGAAGAGGAGGGGGTGACCCTATTCAGGCAGGACAAGAAGCAAATGATGGAAACTCATCAAGGAGAGAAGCAACCTGGAACTAAGGAGAAACTTCCTGACAGTTAGAACAACTAACCAGTGGAGCAACCTGCCTCCAGAAGTGGTGAATGCTCCATCACTGGAAATTTTTAAGAAGAGACTAGACAGCCTTTTGTCTAACATGGTCTAGTACAGGAGTAGGCAACCTTGGCTCTTTTATGACTCGTGGACTTCAACTCCCAGAATTCCTGAGCCAGCATGGCTCAGTATGGAATCTCCTGCTTGAGCGGGGGTCTGGACTAGAAGATCTCCAAGGCCCCTTCCAGCTCTATTCCTATTCTATTCCTATTCCTATTCCTATTCCTATTCCTATTCCTATTCTATTCTATTCTATTCTATTCTATTCTATTCTATTCTATTCTATTCTATTCTATTCTATTCTATTCTATTCTATTCTATTCCTATTCCTATTCCTATTCCTATTCCTATTTCTATTTCTATTTCTATTTCTATTCCTATTCCTATTCCTATTCCATTCCATTCTCTTGTTTGTGCTGCGTTCATCTGGTGTAACACTAGCCCAGCCAGAGGGTGCAGATTGGGGCAAAATCAGTGAAATAAATGCGCCACAATCCCTCGCTCAGCTCCCATTCAGGATGCAGAAGGTCAGGGCAAGGGGAGTGAAAGAGAGAAATAAAAGGAGGGAAGGAAATCCGGCTGTCACTGCATCGCCCATCCTCCCCAGGCTTCTCCATCTTGCCAATCAATCTTGTTTCTACTGCGCAAGCACACACATACACACACACACACACACACACATACAAACACACCTTCCAGTCCTTCTAGACCCCACTTGGAATACTGCATCCAGTTTTGGTCACCACGATGTAAAAAAGATGTTGAGACTCTAGAAAGAGTGCAGAGAAGAGCAACAAAGATGATCGGGGGACTGGAGGCTAAAACATATCGGGAACTTTTGCTGGAATTGGGGATGTGTAGTTTAACGAAGAGAAGGACGAGGGGGGACAGGATAGCAGCCTTCCAGTATCTCAGGGGCTGCCCCAAAAAAGAGGGAGTCAAGCTGTTCTCCAAAGCTCCTGAAGGCAGGACAAGAAACAGCAGCTGGAAACTAACCAAGGAGAGAAGCAACCTGGAACTAAGGAGAAACTTCCTGATGGTGAGAACAATTTACCAGTGGAACAGTTTGCGTCCAGAGGTTGTGGCTGCTCCATCACTGGAGGTCTTTAAGAAGAGATTGGACAAACATTTGCCTGAAATGGTATAGGGTTTCCTGCCCGAGCAGGGGGTTGGACTAGATGACCTCCAAGGTCCCTCCCAACTCTGTTATTCTAGAACTTGAGATACTGAATGATGAGTAAACCAAAGGCTGGGTCAATCGGAAGGCAGAGGCTTTTTGCCATTACCTTCCCTTGTTCACCAGACTGAGGTCAGCTACTCAGGTGTAAACTTTGCAGGTGGCCCTTGACTTACAACAGTTCGTTTAGTGACCATCCAAAGTTACAACGGCCCTGAAAAACCTGACTTACAACCCTTTCTCACACTTAAGACCGTTGCAGCCTCCCCGTGGTCCCCTGATCGAAATCCAGATGCTGGGCAACTGACTCACAGTTACGACAGTCGCAGTGTCCCGGGTCAGGCGACTTCCCCTCTTGTGACCTTCTGGCAAGCAGAGTCAACGGGGAAAGTCGGATTCACTTAACAAAACTGACTTCACATCTGTTTCGCTTAGTGGCAAAAACCTGGGGCTCAGTTGTGGCCGTACGTCAAGGACTCTGTGTATTTAGTGCAATGAAAAGAATTATCCAGCCGTTTTGTTTTTCTTCTCAAAGAGTTTCCGGAAGTCCAGCGCAAGGCAGCGAGGCCGGCTCTGGAGCGTCGTGGGAGGCGAGGCTGCATCCCACCGCTTCTTGCTCAGCCTTTCCGGACATTTATTTATTTATTTATTTTATTAAATTTATATACCGTCCTATTCCCGTAAGACTCAGGGCGGTTTACAGGGAAAATTAAACGATTTAATTTAATTAAAAAATTAAAATTAAAATTAAAATCAGTTAAAACAATTAATTAATTCAAGTCCCCGAAATTTAAAACTAAAACCCAATTAAAATTTAGGGCTGCCCAAAGGTCCGCTGGCCAGCTGAGCGGCCAGAGGCAAGTCGGGACATCCGCTTGCAGCCACTGCCCAGCTCTACTCCAGGCTGGGCCGGGCCTTTTACTGGGGGAGGCTGAAGGAAACTCCAGTAGCTTCTCGTCATGCAGGTGAATAGGTCCGAACTAGACTGCGTTGTTTCTCCGCGCCCCGTAATATAGGTGGTTACATGCCTAATTCTGTATTTTATATATTTATTTTTCCTCCTATTTATGCAGTGCATACTGGAGGGGGTGACACTTTGAGAGCTGCCTGCGAAGAAATTTCTTTTCAAGGCATGCGATTAGTGTACATTCAAAGTGATAATAAAGTTATTCTTCTCTCGTTATTATATTCTGTTCTCTACGAGAAAGCCAAGTCCCCCCCCCGCGGAGACTTTTTTCCCCCAGCCCAGCTGCAGGCCTCCTTCTGAGGACTCACCAGGGCTGACCCAGAGGGACCCAGCCAGGCAGGGGCTGGGCGGGTGTGTGTGTGTCCCATATGCATGCATCCGTGTGTGGGTTTATTCGAGTTCATTTATCCGCTTTCTGTAGCTGTCCATCTCAACAAGTGACTTTGGACAGCGTCTGTGTCTTCTGTCTATCATATCTATCTATCTATCTGACTATCATCTATCACCTAAATCTATCACCCATCTATCATCTACAGTATATCTATCTATCTGTTGTGATTCCGTGCTAGCCTGTGATCCTGGCAGCTGAGTCCGGGGAATCAGAGGAGGAAGAGGAGGAGAAAGGGCCTGGGGAGCCATCAGAGTTGGAGGAGGCTCTGATGAGCTGCAGGACTTAAAAAAATAATGAAGAAGCTGGTCCTTCCACTCGTGATCAAGCTGAGATCCAGCTGTGCTGGGAAGCTGAGTCGGACACGGAGGAAGCACAGCTGGAAGACCTCAGAGACGCTCGAAAACGTAGACAGGTCTCATGAGTAGGACAGAGGGAGGCAATGGGGCAACTCCAGGGGAGAAGGAGAAAGCAGTGAGAAGCCATGCCTTGGGGGCTGTGTTACAAAAAGGGAAGGTGTGGGCAGGGCTGGTTGCTGGAGGCAACCATTTGGAAAGAACTTCAGTGTTAAGAGATGATGGTCTGTTTATGTTACCAGTGAGTTGACTCGTGCTGTTTTGTTTGTGGTCAAGTCTGTAACTTCAGTAAAAGGGGTTTACTTATCCAGTCTACTGCTAAATTAGGAGTTGCCTTGTGAAGTAACAAGGACTTACGTAGGCTGGGACAGAACACTATCTGTCTGTCTGTCTGTCTGTCTGTCTGTCTGTCTGTCTGTCTGTCTGTCTATCTATCTATCTATCTATCTATCTATCTATCTATCTATCTAACTATCTTTTATCATCTATATCAGACATGTCAAACCCGCAACGTCACGTGACGTCGTGCAACATATTGGGTCAGTTTTGCCATTGCTGGCAATGGGGTGGGCACAGCTTTCGGATGACGCACCCGGCCCACAGGCCGGCAGTTTAACACCCCTGATCTATATCTACCATCTATCTATCATTCATTCATTCTATCTTCTCATTATCTATCTATCTATCTATCTATCTATCTATCTATCTATCTATCTTTCATTCATTCTATTATCCATCTATCTATCATCTATCATCTATCACATCTATCTATATAATCTGTCTGTCTATCATATTATCTATCATTTATCATTTGTCTATCATCTATAGCATCTATTTTTCATTCATTCATTCAATCTTCTCATCATTCATTCATTCATTTTATCTATTATCTATCTGTCTGTATGTCTATCATCTGTCTGTCTGTCTGGTCTGTCTGTCTGTCTGTCTGTCTGTCTGTCTGTCTATCTATCTATCTATCTATCTATCTATCTATCTATCTATCTATCTATCTATCTATCTATCTATCTATCCATCCATCGAATTAAAAAAAACCAATATAAAAACAACCTATATAAAACCACACTTTTCCCTGAGAAATAGCGAGAGACAGACAGATGCAGCCCAAGGTGACCGGGTGAGATTTGCAAAGTCTGGGTGTTCCCACAACACACACACACACACACACACACACACACACACACCCGTCTGCTTTGCTCGGGGAGGAGGAGGCTGCGCAAACCTCAGGACCTGCTGGGTTTTGCAATTACCACAAAAGGACACGGAGAGCCCTTGATGTGAAAGGATGCCGTTTAATTTAATTGGCAGGGCAGCCTGCCAAATTGCCTGACTTTAAACTTCCTATTAGGGCCGAGGAAAGCCTCCTTTACGGCAATTGGATTCCCTCTCTTTCCCTCTCTCTCTCCCCCGTTCTCTCTCCCTCCCTCTTTTCTCTCTTTCTGTCCCTTTTTCCCTTCCTTTCCCTCTTTCTCCCTCCCTTTCTCTCCCTTCCTCTCTCTCTTGTTCTCCTTCCCTCCCTCTTTTCTCTCTCTCCCCTTTTACCTTCCTTTCCCTCTCTCCCTCTCTTTTCTTTCTTTAACTTCCTTTCTCTCTTTCTTGCCCTCCCTTTCTCCCTTTCCCTTTCTCTCTCTCCTTCCCTCCATCTCTTCCTATTTCTTCCCCTCTCTCCCTTCCTCCCTCCCTCCCTCTCTCTCTCTCTTTTCCTTTCTCTTCCCCTTTCTCTCTCCCCCCTTCTCTCCCTCTCCCTCTTTCTTCCCCCCCCCCGCCCCGCAGATTGATTGAGGGGAGAATAGGCTGCTTTTCAGGCTGCCAATCCTGGGGACACCCAAGTGGCGGAAGTATATTAGGGGGGAGGGGGCTCCCCTCCCAGAGACCTCCCAGAGGATTGCTGCAGATGCTGCAAGGTGACCTGAGACAGCCCTGGGAAGGGGCTTCCAGACTGCAGACACACACACACACACACACACACACACACACACACACACCGCCAGGGAGGAGGGCAGGGCAGCTGCCTTCACACAGCATCCAAGGCTTGGCCAGGAAGGTGCTGAGTCTGGCAAATTCTGGCACATGAACTCAGACCATTTGAGGTCCGGGGTGCAGGCTCAGGAAACCAGGAAAGCTAGTTGTGCAAACATAACACAAAAATGATGCTGAGACTTTGGGGAAAGGGAAGGGGAACTAGGATAAAGGCCTGGAGTCAGAAACGTATGAAGGAAGAAGCGTTGCAGGAATCGGGCATGGCCAGTCTAGAGAAAAGAGGGGACGGGGGGGGGGGGGACATGATAGCACTCTTTCAATATTTGAGGGGCTGCCCCAAAGAAGAGGGAGTCAAGCTCTTCTCCAAAGCGCCCGAAGGCAGGACAAGAAGCGATGGATGGAAACTCACCAAGGAGAGAAGCAAGCTGGAACTATGGAGGAATTTCCTGACAGTGAGAACAACTAACCAGTGGAACTCCTTGCCTCCAGAAGTGGTGAATGCTCCAACACTGGAAGTTTTTAAGAAGAGACTGGACAGCCATTTGTCCGAAATGGTATAGGGTTTCCTGCCTGAGCAGGGGGTTGGACTAGAAGACCTCCAAGGTCCCTTCCAACTCTATTCCGATTGAAATATGAGCTCTGCTGACAGGCAAATGTGCCTGGCCTTTGCAGCCTCCTATCCTGGACTGAGCTTGTGCAGACCACTAAGGGGCCTCTGCTCATGGGCAGAGTGCTGGGGCGTCCCAAGAGGCAACCCTCCCCTCCCCCAATTCCCCTCCCTCGGCCTCAGCACAGGAACTGCATGGACGGCTGTTCCCAGAACAAAAGCGACGGGAGGGAGGCAGAACCGCTGGATGGCCTCTTGGGGCTCCTTGCAACTTGGAGACCAGCAGCCTCCGCCCATCCCGACAGCCGGCCAGGCCAGGCCAGACCCACCTCTGGCCGTGCCCTCCAAGGCCGGGCTCACCTGGAACAGCTGCTGGCTGAGAAAGAAGCAGCAGCAGCTGGCTGGGAAGGCCGGCAGCCCTCGGCCTGTGCCATCCCCGCCCTGGCTCTGAGGAGGAGCGCCACTTGAATCCCAGCCCAAGGAAGAGAGGCAGCTTGGCTGACCCTCCTGGACCGTCTGCTGCGCCATGCCCAGTTTCAGAGCTGGGAAGTCAATTTTCTCTGTCACCAAAAGCTCCCCCCCCCCTCATCTCCGGCCCAGCCCAGCTCCTTCGGCTGCTGACAAGTCTGTGACAGGCCCAGCACAGCAGGGCAGTCGCCCCCCACCCCCCACCTCGGGCAGCAGAGAGCGAGGAGGGGAGGGGAAGAGGAGAGGGAAGGAAAAAGCGAAGGGAAGGGAAGCAGAGGGAAGGAGAAGGAAAGACAAAAGGGAAGGGAAGGGAAGGGGAAGGGAGGAGAGGGAGAGAGAGGAGGGGAAGAGGGGGGAAGGGGAGGAAAGAGAGGAAATAGGAGGAAGGGAGGGGGAAGGGAGGAGGGGGAGGGGGAGGAGGGGGAGAGGAGAGAGGGGAGGGGCAGAGGCAGAAGGGGAGGGGAGGGGAGGAGAAGAAAGGAAAGGGAAGGAAAGGGAAGGGAAGGGAAGGGAAGGGAAGGGAAGGGAAGGGAAGGAAAGGAAAGGAAAGGGAAGGAAAGGAAAGGAAAGGAAAGGAAAGGAAAGGAAAGGAAAGGAAAGGAAAGGAAAGGAAAGGAAAGGAAAGGAAAGGAAAGGAAAGGAAAGGAAAGGAAAGGAAAGGAAAAGAAAGGAAGAAAGAAGAGAGACCAAAACAGGAGAAGGAAAGTGAAGACAGGGCTGCCCTGACCGCTCAGCTCTGGACCACCGGGGATGCCCTGGCTCCAGGCTGCCTCTGTCCCTCTTGCCTCCTGAGGAGCTCAGCAGTGCCAAAGAAGCCAACACGGTGCTGGGCTGCATGAACAGAGGGAGAGAATCAAGATCATGTGAAGGGTTAATACCACTTTACAAGGCCTTGGTAAGGCCACACCTGGAATACGGCATCCAGTTTTGGTCACCACGATGTGAAAAAGATGTCGAGACTCTAGAAAGGGTACAGAGAAGAGCAACAAAGATGATCGGGGGACTGGAGGCTAAAACATACAAGGAACGGTTGCAGGAATTGGGTATGTCTAGTTTAATGAAGAGAAGGGTGGGGGGAGACAGGATAGCAGTCTTCCAATATTTGAGGGGTTGCTACAAAGAAGAGTGGGGTCAACCTGTTCTCCAAAGCACCAGAAGGCAGGACAAGAAGCTACAGATGCCTCCAGAAGTTGTGAATGTTCCATCCCTGGAGGTTTTTAAGAAGAGACTGGACAGTCCCTTGTCTGAGATGGTCCAGGATCTCCTGCTTGAGCAGGGGGCTGGACTAGAAGACCTCCAAAGTCCCTTCCAGCTCTATTCTATTCTATTCATCAAGGAGAGAAGCAACCTGGAATTAAGGAGAAATTTCCTGGCCCTTAGAACAATTCACCAGTGGAACAGTTTGCCACCAGAAGTTGTGAATGCTCCAACACGAAGAGACTGGACAGCCATTTGTCTCCTGCTTGAGCAGGGGGCTGGACTAGAAGACCTCCAAGGTCCCTTCAACTCTGCTATTCTGTTAGTTGTGGCCACTCCATCGCTGGAGGTTCTCCAGAAGAGACTGGACAGCCACTTGTCTGAAATGGTGTAGGGTCTCCTGCTTGAGCAGGGGGCTGGACTAGAAGACCTCCAAGGTCCCTTCCAATTTTGTTATGCTTTATGTTCCTTCAACCTTCAACCCCAGCTGCCGGGGCATAACAACAGAAGAAGATGTTCCCCATCCACAATTTTGGGGTTCCTAGAGGTCCTGCATAGGATCCTCGGCTGATCTGCTCCCAGACCCCACCTCTACCTTCTCAGGTGCCACCAGCTCTATTATCTTCCCTGGGGCCTATTCCAGGCACGGGCACCTCCTCATTTCAAAAACACAGGCTGCTAATTTTAGCCAAGCTCCTTGCTTTCACGGATTGCATAACATTTAAACTGATGTTCATGAAGCTCGCAGGTGTATGTGTGTGTGTAGGGGGGCATCGGGATGTTCATAACGAAGCGAGCGCAGCAGAGAGAACTGGATCCCGCAATCTTCTGCTCCATTAATTTCCTGGGCTCTGGATTGAAGTTTCTCCTGCTGCCGCAAGTCAAAAAATCTGAATTTCCCAACGCCAGAACAGTCCTCCTTGTTTTAAAAAGGAAGAGGGGAAACACACACACACACACACACACACACACACACACAACACACACCACTTACACTTTGGGGACATGGACTGTAAGCTTCCCCCCTCCCCCATTTAAAAAGGAGGAGGGAAAAGGGAATGGGGATCTGCAAACACACACACACACACACACAACACACACAGCCTTGGAGAAAGCAAGAGACAATCCCAAAGAGGCCATTCAAATCCGTCTCTGCCTTGGGGGGGGGTGGGGGTGGGAGGTTTGCAGCTATGAATTCCCAAATGAGTTAGCAAAGCTCAGGATTTCACTGGGAAAATTTGCAGCTGAATGCATCAGCCTAGAAATTCATATTTAACACTTATAGTTCAGTTCCTTCGAAGGCAGGTTCCTCCAGAACCTGACCTCAAACGACAAAGGCACGATCAGGTCCAGAACTAAACCTCACCTGAACTTATAAATGGCAGCATTTATAAGTTGGAAGGGGCCTTGGAGGTCATCTAGTCCAACGGGACATCCAGCAAGTCTTGTGTCCAACGAAGGAATGTTTGTAGCTGAGGAAGTTTTTAAGAAGAGACTGGACAGCCACATGTCTGAGATGGTACAGGCTCTCCTGCTTGAGTGAGGGGCTGGACTAGAAGACCTCTGAGGTCCCTTCTTTTCTACCCTATTCTGCTCTAGTCCACCCCTCTGCAATTTGCAGGACAACCTATTTCAACCGGTCCTAAAAAGCTGCAGAGATGGAGAACCCCATCAACCAGTGGAAAGACTTGCTTGCGTCCAGAAGCTGTGGGGGCTCCCTCACTGGAGGTTTTTTAAGAAGAGACTGGACTTGTCTGAAACGGTACGGGGTCTCCTGCCGGAGCAGGGGCTGGACTAGAAGACCTCCGGGGTCTCTTCCCTCCTGTTATTCTGTAAATTTGACACTGAGACAAGAAGAGTAAGGGCCCTGTTTCAGGGTGACTTCTCTGGATCAAGTCTCCGAGGCTGGTTTTCCTGAGCCTCAGCCCCCAGTTCCCCTCCGAGGGGTGATGCCCTCAAAGGGTCTCCTGCACGAAATCTAAAAATCAAGGTTTCAACAGGAAAGAAGCTGCAGCACCCAGAGGCTGCTTTGTCGGCCTCCAAATCATTCCTAAGGGAACGGTATTTTTCTTTGGCTGTCCCTGAACGTTCTTTCCAAAGGGGTTCCCTAGGAGCTGGGGCTCAAGCACGCACCCCCCTCTTCTCTCGACCAGCCTCTGGGGAGGGGGACCCGTCTCAGTTCACCCCATCAGCTGCTCAGGGAGCCGAACTCGGCTCTTTTGTCTCTCTGGCTTTCATCCCCACCATCCTTGGCTGGCCAAGATGCTCCACCTCGTCCTTTGGCTTCCTGGACTGGGCCACTCACCCCCGGGACTCAGAAAGATTGGAAAGGAAGCTGCTTAATTTGTAAAGAGAGAAGACCCCCTCCCCCAGCACTGATGAGGTTGCCCAGTTGGGTCATGAAACGTCTGCGGAAAAACCACCATCCCCAGAGAGCACCAGTGACTCCACAGACCCTCCTCCTCCAACTTTTCTCCTTCCTCCACACTGCAAACCCCCCTCCCCTTCTAGCACTGGTGATGTTACCCAGCTTGGTAATGAAAATGTCTGCAGAAAACCACCCAGCTCAGAGAGCACCAAAGACTCCAAAGTCCTTTTCCTCCTCCTCTCCTCCTCCTCCTCTCCCTTCTAGCCCTGATGATGTTGCCTAGTTGGGCCATGCAATGTCTGCAAGAAAACCACCCAGCTCAGAGAGCACCAAGGACCCCACAATCCTTCCTTTCTTCTTCTTTCTTTCTTCTTCTTCTCTTGCTCTCTCTTTTTCTCTTCACCTCCTTCTCCTGTCCGCAAGCTCCCTTCCCTTCTAGCCCTGATGATGTTGCCTAGTTGGGTCATGAAATGTCTGCAAGAAACCACCATGCTCAGAGAGCACCAAGGACCCCACAGTCCTCCTCCTCCTCCTCCTCTATTCCCTTCTAGCACTGATGATGTTACCCAGCTTGGTAATGAAATGTCTACAGAAAACAACCAAGCTCAGAGAGCACCAAAGACTCCATAATGTGTGTGTGTGTGTGTGTGTGTGTGTGTGTGTGTGTGTGTGTGGTGTGCCGTGATCCCCTTTTGCGACCTTCTGAGAAGCAAAGTCAATGGGGGAAGCCGGCTTCGCTTCATGAGCCTATAATTAGCCGAACAACTGCAGTGATTCATTTAGCAACCGTGGCAAGAAACGTCATAAACAGGGCAAAACCCATAGAACACCCGTCTCAACCACATTCTGGGCTGCACTGTGGTCGCTAATTCGAGGGTTTCCTCTATATTGGTTTTAATTAATCCCTCCACCTCCTTGGCCATCGCCCCTACGCCATCTTCCCTACCTAGGAAGATGGGTGGCATTTCGGCACCATACACACACACACACACACACACACACACACACACACTCCAGATGTTCAGGGCTGTGGCGTTACTCACACTGCAGTGGTGCTTCATCATTGTGTCAGCCTGCTCTCTAGAGCCACAAATTAAATGTTGGTGCCCACCTCCACCCGTCACCTGGTTTT
>NC_138207.1:867149-927120 GCF_964194415.1 Vipera berus | reverse complement strand
AGAGAAAGGAAAGGAAAGGAAAGGAAAGGAAAGGAAAGGAAAGGAAAGGAAAGGAAAGGAAAGGAAAGGAAAGGAAAGGAGGAAAGGGAAAGGAAAGGAAAGGAAAGGAAAGGAAAGGAAAGGAAAGGAAAGGAAAGGAAAGGAAAGGAAAGGAAAGGAAAGGAAAGGAAAGGAAAGGAAAGGAAAGGAAAGAAAGGAAAGGAAGAGAAAGGGAAAGAAAGGAAAGGAAAGGAAAGGAAAGGAAAGGAAAGGAAAGGAGGAAAGGGAAGGAAAGGAAAGGAAAGGAAAGGAAAGGAAAGGAAAGGAAAGGAAAGGAAAGGGAAAGGAAAGGAAAGGAAAGGAAAGGAAAGGAAAGGGAAGAGAAAGGAAAGGAAAGGAAAGGAAAGGAAAGGAAAGGAAAGGAAAGGAAAGGAGAGGAAAAGAAAGGAAAGGAAAGGAAAGGAAAGAAAGGAAAGGAAAGGAGGAAAGGGAAGGAAAGAAAGGAGAAGGAAAGGAAAGGAAAGGAAAGGGAAGGAAAGGAAAGGGAAGGAAAGGAAAGGAAAGGAAAGGGAAGGGAAGGGAAGGAAAGGAAAGGAAGAGAGAAGAGGGACCAAAACAGGAGAAGGAAAGTGAAGACAGGGCTGCCGTGACGTCAGCTCTGGACCACCGGGGATGCCCTGGCTCCAGGCTGCCTCTGTCCCTCTTGCCTCCTGAGGAGCTCAGCAGTGCCAAAAAAGCCAACACGGTGCTGGGCTGCATGAACAGAGGGAGAGAATCAAGATCGTGTGAAGTATTAATACCGCTTTACAAGGCCTTGGTAAGGCCACACTTGGAATACTCCATCCAGTTTTGGTCACCAGGATGTAAAAAAGATGTTGAGACTCTAGAAAGAGTGCAGAGAAGAGCAACAAGGATGATCAGGTATCTGGAGGCTAAAACATACAAAGAACGGTTGTAGGAATTGGGTATGTCTAGTTTAATAAAGAGAAGGACCAGGGGGGACATGATAACAGTCTTCCAATATTTGAGGGGCTGCCCCAAAGAAGAGGGAGTCAAGCTATTCTACAAAGCGCCCGAAGGCAGGACAAGAAGCAACAGATGCCTCCAGAAGTCGTGGGCGATCCATCACTGGAGGTTTTTAAGAAGAGACTGGACAGCCATTTGTCTCCTGCTTGAGCAGGGGGCTGGACTAGAAGACCTCCAAGGTCCCTTCAACTCTGCTATTCTGTTAGTTGTGGCCACTCCATCGCTGGAGGTTCTCCAGAAGAGACTGGACAGCCATTTGTCTGAAATGGTATAGGGTTTCCTGCCTTAGCAGGGGGTTGGACTAGATGACCTCCAAGGTCCCTTCCTTCTTTCTTCTTCTTCTTCTTCTTCTTCTTCTTCTTCTTCTTCTTCTTCTTCTTCTTCTTCTTCTTCTTCTTCTTCTTATTCTTATTAACCTTCAACCCCAGCTGCCGGGGCATAACAACAGAAGAAGAAGATGTTTCCCATCCACGATTTTGGGGTTCCTAGAGGTCATGCATAGGATCCTCGGCTGATCTGCTCCCAGACCCCACCTCTACCTTCTCAGGTGCCATCAGCTCTATTATCTTCCCTGGGGCCTATTCCAGGCACGGGCACCTCCTCATTTCAAAAAAACAGGCTGCTAATTTTAGCCAAGCTCCTTGCTTTCACGGATTGCATAACATTTGAACTGATGTTCATGAAGCTCGCAGGTGTGTGTGTGTGTGTGTGTGTGTGTGTGTGTGTGTGTAGGGGGGCATCGGGATGTTCATAACGAAGCGAGCGCAGCAGAGAGAACTGGATCCCGCAATCTTCTGCTCCATTAATTTCCTGGGCTCTGGATTGAAGTCTCTCCTGCTGCCGCAAGTCAAAAAATCTGAATTTCCCAACGCCAGAACAGTCCTCCTTGTTTTAAAAGGAAGAGGGGAAACACACACCCCCCTTACACTTTGGGGACATGACTGTAAGCTTCCCCCCTCCCCCATTTAAAAAGGAGGAGGGAAAAGGGAATGGGGATCTGCAAACACACACACACACACACACACACACACACACACACACACAGCCTTGGAGGAAAGCAAGAGACAATCCCAAAGAGGCCATTCAAATCCGTCTCTGCCTTGGGGGGGTGGGAGGTTTGCAGCTATGAATTCCAAATGAGTTAGCAAAGCTCAGGATTTCACTGGGAAAATTTGCAGCTGAATGCATCAGCCTAGAAATTCATATTTAACACTTATAGTTCAGTTCCTTCGAAGGCAGGTTCCTCCAGAACCTGACCTCAAACGACGAAGGCACGATCAGGTCCAGAACTAAACCTCACCTGAAATTATAAATGGCAGCATTTATAAGTTGGAAGGGGCCTTGGAGGTCATCTAGTCTAACGGGACATCCAGCAAGTCTTGTGTCCAACGGAAGGGAATGTTTGTAGCTGAGGAAGTTTTTAAGAAGAGACTGGACAGCCACATGTCTGAGATGGTACAGACTCTCCTGCTTGAGTGAGGGGCTGGACTAGAAGACCTCTGAGGTCCCTTCTTTTCTACCCTATTCTGCTCTAGTCCACCCCTCTGCAATTTGCAGGACAACCGATTTCAACCGGTCCTAAAAAGCTGCAGAGATGGAGAACCCCATCAACCAGCGGAAAGGCTTGCTTGTGTCCAGAAGCTGTGGGGGCTCCCTCACTGGAGGTTTTTAAGAAGAGGCTAGACAGTCACTTGTCTGAAACGGTACGCGGTCTCCTGCCGGAGCAGGGGGCTGGACTAGATGCCCTCCGGGGTCTCTTCCCACTCTGTTATTCTGTAATTTGACACTGAGACAAGAAGAGTAAGGGCCCTGTTTTCAGGGTGACTTCTCTGGATCAAGTCTCCAAGGCTGGTTTTCCTGAGCCTCAGCCCCCAGTTCCCCCTCCAAGGGGGGATGCCCTCAAAGGGTCTCCTGCACGAAATCTAAAAATCAAGGTTTCAACAGGAAAGAAGCTGCAGGACCCAGAGGCTGCTTTGTCGGCCTCCAAATCATTCCTAAGGAGAACGGTATTTTTCTTTGGCAGTTCCAAAGGGGTTCCCTAGGAGCTGGGGCTCAAGCACCACCCCCTCTTCTCTCGACCAGCCTCTGGGGGAGGGGGACCCGTCTCAGTTCACCCCATCAGCTGCTCAGGGAGCCGAACTCGGCTCTTTTGTCTCTCTGGCTTTCATCCCCACCATCCTTGGCTGGCCAAGATGCTCCACCTCGTCCTTTGGCTTCCTGGACTGGGCCACTCACCCCCGGGACTCAGAAAGATTGGAAAGGAAGCTGCTTATATTGTAAAGAGAGAAAGCCCCCCCCCTCCCCCAGCACTGATGAGGTTGCCCAGTTGGGTCATGAAACGTCTGCGGAAAAACCACCATCCCCAGAGAGCACCAGTGACTCCACAGACCTCCTCCTCCTCCAACTTTTCTCCTTCCTCCACACTGCAAACCCCCCTCCCTTCTAGCCCTGGTGATGTTACCCAGCTTGGTAATGAAATGTCTGCAGAAAACAACCAAGCTCAGAGAGCACCAAAGACTCCATAATGTGTGTGTGTGTGTGTGTGTGTGTGTGTGTGTGTGTGTGTGTGTGTGCCGTGATCCCCTTTTGCGACCTTCTGAGAAGCAAAGTCAATGGGGGAAGCCGGCTTCGCTTCATGAGCCTATAATTAGCCGAACAACTGCAGTGATTCATTTAGCAACCGTGGCAAGAAACGTCATAAAACAGGGCAAAACCCATAGAACACCCGTCTCAACCACAATTCTGGGCTGCACTGTGGTCGCTAATTCGAGGGTTTCCTCTATATTGGTTTAATTAATCCCTCCACCTCCTTGGCCATCGCCCCTACGCCATCTTCCCTACCTAGGAAGGTGGGTGGCATTTCGGCACCATACACACACACACACACACACACACACACACACACACACACACACTCCAGATGTTCAGGGCTGTGGCGTTACTCACACTGCAGTGGTGCTTCATCATTGTGTCAGCCTGCTCTCTAGAGCCACAAATTAATGTTGGTGCCCACTCCACCCGTCACCTGGTTTTAAAAAAACAGGGGTGGCAAGAAAGAGCCTCGCTCAGTCGCTGGGGAGGCAGCGAGTCGCCTCCGAAGGCCCTGCAAAGCTCGGCTGGCCGCTGAAGGTGCTTTTAAGAAATGAAGGTCAAGGCGGGAAAAGCTCCCCCCCCCATATGCTGGGGGAGGGCGGGAAGCGGTGATTCCCAGGCAGGCCAGCCCTTCTTCCTCCTCTGCCCAAATCTCAGTGGACCCTCCCTCTCTTCTCCTCCTCCTCCTCCTCTGTCCAGCCCGTAATGTCCACACTGTGAAAAACAAAGAGCTACGCAGCAGCGGCCACTGCAACAACCTACGGCCGGCTCCAGAGGAAAAATGTTTTTTATTTTATTTTTTTCCTGCCCTGAAAAGGGAGCAAAACACGAGATAAGGCTGCTGGTGCTACCCAGATGTAAACGAAAAATATGCCGGAGAAATCCCAAAAGTGCTTTCCACACACACACACACACACACACACACACACACACACACACACACCCAATAGGCAACTGGTCTTT
This sequence comes from Vipera berus, assembly GCF_964194415.1. Taxonomy (NCBI): domain Eukaryota; kingdom Metazoa; phylum Chordata; class Lepidosauria; order Squamata; family Viperidae; genus Vipera; species Vipera berus. The sequence goes on along the minus strand of NC_138207.1, from coordinate 922,560 downwards.
CTTGATCTTTTCTTGTAGAGGTTTCGCTTCTCATTGCAGAGGCTTCTTCAGCTCTGACTGGAGGGGTGGGGAAGGGAAGGATTTATACTGCTTCCCTTCCCCAGCCTCCAGTCAGAGCTGAAGAAGCTTCTGGGATGAGAAGCGAAGCGTCCTCTCCAACTAGCCAGTTCTAAACAGGTTTACTTCGAATCCTGCAGCCAGTTTTGGTCACCTTATCACAAAAAATATGTTGAGAGTTTGGAAAAAGTTCAGAGAAGAGCAACTAAGATGATCCAAGGCCTGGAGACTAAAACATACGAAGAACGGCTGCAGGACTTGGGTTTGGCCAGTCTAAAGAAAAGAAGAAATAGGGGAGCCACGATAGCAGTTTTTCCAGTATTTGAGGGGCTGCTTGAGCAGGGGGCTGGACTAGAAGACCTCCAAGGTCCCTTCCAGCTCTATTCTATTCATCAAGGAGTGAAGCAATAATATAAATACAGCCATTTGTCTCCTGCTTAAGCAGGGGGCTGGACTAGAAGACCTCCAAGGTCCCTTCAACTCTGCTATTCTGTTAGTTGTGGCCACTCCATCGCTGGAGGTTCTCAAGAAGAGACTGGACAGCCATTTGTCTGAAACGGTGTAGGGTCTCCTGCTTGAGCAGGGGGCTGGACTAGAGGACCTCCAAGGTCCCTTCCAGCTCTATTCTGTTCTGTTCTGTTCTGGGACCAGACAAAACCAGCCCACTCCTCACGTTCCTTCACGCCTCCTCCCTTAATCCCCCATGAAGCTCACTGATACAGGATGCCCTGGGGACACCATTAATTTCATTTGTTAAAAAAATGGAAGGCGTGACCCTTGCAGGTCACACCTGTAACTCCACTTCTGGACTCAGAAAGGAAGATGCCCAGCCCCCCCCCCCCAGGGCAAGGGGTGGAGAAGCCGCTATTATCTCCCATAAATTTAATTCCAGCTCAGCCATGCCCGGAACAGGATTTCCAACAATCAAGAGGCAAATTTACCCAGCAACTCCACAAATATGGCAGTCAAAAAGGTGGGTGCTAAAGAGCTTTTCGCAGGAGACATGCAACCACTTTAAGCCAGCACCGTTTTTGACCATGGAAAGGATTTTCCGACCTAGAATTTCTACACAGGAAGAAGAATTAACCAGCGGGACGACTTGTCCAGGTTGCAGACCCCTGGGCTAGAAGACCTCCAAGATCTGCTGGGAGTCCTCAAATCATCTCAGAGAAATGGCTGTCCAGTCTCTTCTTGAAAGCCTCCAGTGATGGAGCACTCACAACTCTAGGAGGCAACTTCTGTTCCACTGATTAATCGTCCTCACTGTCTATCACTCTCAGCTGGTAGTGGGCAACAGCCCAACAGGTGCCCATGGAAGAACTCAGGGTCCTGGCTGGGAGGGCCAGTCAGCACATATCTCCCAGGGGTTCAACATCTGGGACCCCAGAGTCCTGGTCCTTCCCTTCCTCCTCTTGGTCAGGAGAGTAGCTCGTGTTTTGGAGAGCCACGCTCCCACCCGACCGGAGAATGGATGACAGCAACTCCAGGACTTGCCTCCCAGCAGGGATGGGTTGACCAGGTGGGCAAGACCCTCCTTCTGACCCATCTGTGGACCCACATATCCCTGTCAATGGAAAGCTGGGAGGGACAGCAGTTCCAACACAGAATAGCAGAGTTGGAAGGGACCTTAGAGGTCTTCTAGTCCATTCCCCTGCTCACAGAGGAGAACTCCAGACAAATGGTTCTCCAGTCCCTTCTTGAAAACCTCCACTGATGGAGCTCCCTCAACTTCTGGTGGAAAGCTGTTCCAGTGGTGAATTGTCCTCACCGTCAGGAAATTCCTCCTTAGTTCCAGGTTGCTTCTCTCCTTGGTTAGTTTCCATTTATTACTTCTTGTCCTGCCTTTAGGTTTTGGAGAATAGGTTGACCCCCTTCTTCTTTGGGGCAGCCCCTCGAATATCGAAAGACTGCTATGATGGCATCCCTAGTCCTTCTCTTCGTTCAACTAGACATACCCAATTCCAGCGTGGAGCCTGGGTCTTCAACCTCGGCTGCCAGCTTTCCAGCCGACATGCCCAGTGTCTTAGCCTCTGAGCCATCCATGCTCCACGACATCATGCTGGCCATAAGACCATGGAAACGTCTTCAGACAGCGCCGGGTCAACGGCCTTGAAACGGAGATGAGCAGAGCCCGTGTATCCAGCAACGACTCTTTTTTAGCCAATTCCAGCAAACCATTCTTTATACGTTTTGCAGGCTAACTCTGGTTAACTCTGCATTCCCACTGCCAGGAGTTCGATCCCGATCGGCTCCAGGTTGACTCATCCTTCCCAGGTCATCAATCTGAGCACCCAGATTGTTGAAGGGGGGGGCAAAAGGCTGACTCTGGAAACTGCTCAGAGAGGGCTGTAAAGCCCTGTGAAGCGCTATACAAGTCTAAGTGCCAGTCCTGTTCCTTCCCTCCGTTCTTCTGTGGTGGCTCAGTTTTAGATTCCGACAGGGCTGGAGTTTGACTCAGCCTTCCGTCCTTCCCAGGTTGGTAAAAGGAGGACCCAGATCGTTGGGGGGCAAAATGCTGACTCAGAGAGGGCTGTAAAGCACTGTGAAGCAGTAGAGAAGTCTGAGTGTTATCGCTGTTCCTTCCTTCCTTCCTTTCCCTCCTCCCTTCCTTCCTTCCTTCCTTCCTTCCTTCCTTCCTCCCTCCCTCCTTTCCATTGCCCTCTCCTTCCTTCCTTCCTTCCTTCCTTCCTTCCTTCCTTCCTTCCTTCCTTCCTCCTTTTTCTTCTCCTTCCTCCCTCCCTCCCTTCTGTGGTGGTGCAGTTCTTAGAATGCAATATTGCAGGTTGTGTCTGCCCACAGCCAGGAGTTCGATCCTGACCAGCTTGGTGTTGATTCAGCCTTCCGCCCTTCCCGGGTTGGCAAAAGGAGGGCCCAGATTGTTTGGGGGGCAAAATGCTGACTCAGAGAGTGGGTTCCTGCCAAGCGCCATGGAGCGGTATAGAAGGGCTATGGCTCTTTATGGCATCCCGATCACACTCCCCTCGCTTGCTAAGCAGCAGGTTGTGGGAGTATTTTGTCACGCCAAGATATATGTCTGGAGCATTCCCACCCTCTCCTAAGAAACGACTCGATCAAAAGTAAGATATAGCCAGCCAGGCAAGAGGGCTGCTCAACAAATCCGGGCTGACTGATGGAACGGCTGTGTTGTTTTTCAGATGCTGACAGATAATCTGGTGATAAACTGCTGGGCTGGATTTTCGGCACAATGTCAGACTGACTGTAATGTCGTTTCCAGATTTCATTTTCCACTTTTCTGAAAAGCAGGACGATTGTCTGCCCTCTTCTAGACATCTAATACTACCATCATTTTACAGGTGTTTTTTTAAGGTAATGGGATATTAGATTGTTGGGTCAGACCACCAGCAAGGTCCTTTTAAAACTCTAGGAAACAATCTGTTATTTGTGGAGATTCAGGGTCAGGACTCCAGAAGATGGTAGAGGACAGGAAGGCCTGGAGGAACGTTGTCCATAGGGTCGCAATGAGTCGGACACAACTTTGCAGCTAACAACAACAGGGTCAGGAGATAGCAAAGCATCATAGGTTGGAAGGGACCCTGGAGGTCTTCTAGACCAGGGGTCCTCAACCTTGGCCACTTTAAGACTTGTGGACTTCAAGGAAGGAAGGGAGGGAGGGATGGAGGGAGGGGGGAAGGGGGAAGGGAGGGGGGAAGGGAGGAAAGTCCAGTTGTCTCATGAAAAAGTATCTTTGGGACAACTATGACCTGCATGACTGGGAATCTCCATAGACATCCACCCTTAATCAGTTTGGGCCCAAACTGACCAGGTGCATTTGCAAAGCAAGCTACCTGGAGCGAGGTTTAATTGTGGGTAGGGGTATGAGGGCATTTGGGGACTTAGCCTGTTGTGCCAGACACAACTTTGGGGTCTGTTTAGCACTCTGCGAATTGTACAAACCCAGAAGAGGGTTAATTCAGAATGCAGGTTACGTGTTTGATGTGAACATTGCCTTTTGAGAGTTGTTTTGTGGACATAATGTTACGCTGATCAACTTTGGGATCTTCTGGAGTGATGAAGGACTCGGGGGAACCCATAAAGCACACACAGCATCACTGCTAATCTTGAAAAGCTTCCTTAATTACAGTGGCTTAAGCGCTACACCTACACAAACACACACGCACAGCCTCACTTGCGCATCATTGCATCCTGGCCACGTAATGGACGTGGATAGGGAAGGACAGGCGCAAAAATGAACGCTAAGGCTGGAAGGGACCTTGGAGGTCTTCTAGTCCAACCCCATGCCAAGGCAGGAGTCCTTATACCATCCCAGACAAATGGTTGTCCAATCATTTCTTGAAGACATCCAGCGATGAAGCACCCACAACTCTTTGAGAGTCAAGGTCTTCCATTGTTTACCCCAAATGCCTCCACCAGGCCTTGGCAAAATACAGTAAGAAAGGAGTAAAGAAATAACTCATTCCCACATTTCTTATCGTCTGCCTTGGTAAGGCCACACACCTGGAATATCCCATCCAGTTTTGGTCATCACAATACAAAAAAAATGTTGAGTCTGGAGACTCTGGAAAGAGTGCAGAGAGGAGCAGCAAAGAGAATCAGAACAAACGAAGAAGGGTTGTTGGAATTGGGTATGTCTAGTTCAGGGGTAGGCAACCTTGGCTCTTTGATGACTCATGGACTTCAACTCCCAGAATTCCTGAGCCAGCCATGCTGAGGGGGAAGGGAGAGGTTTCCAAACTGAGCCATGCTGGCTCAGGAATTCTGGGAGTTGAAGTCCACGAGTCATCAAAGAGCCAAGGTTGCCTACCCCTGGTCTAGGCCTATGCTGCTTTATGACTCATGGACTTCAACTCCCAGAATTCCTGAGCCAACCATGCTGAGGGAAAAGAGAGAGGTTTCCAAGCTTAGCCATGCTGGCTGAGGAATTCTGGGAGTTGAAGTCCACCAGTCATGAAAGGGCCATAGTTCACCCAAGCTGGCTGAGGAATTCTGGGAGTTGAAGTCCACGAGTCACAAAAGAGCCGAGGTTGCCTACCCCTGGTCTAGTTCAATGAAAAGAAGGACCAGGGGTGACATGATAGCAGCCTTCCAGTATTTGAGGAGTTGCCACAAAGAAGAGGGGAAGTGGGTCAACCTATTCTCCAAAGTACTTGAAGGCAAAACAAGAAGCAACAGATGGAAAATAACTTCATGTCTACCTAGTATGGTAGACTTGTGGGCTCAGCGCATTGTGCAATAAGTTCACATGGTGCAATAAGATTGTGTGTTTGTCAGTAGGATTCATTGTGTTGGGGGGGGTGCACGAAGGGAGGCTCAGCTAATCTCATTGTACACATGTTGTGCTCTGACAATAAAGGTTGATTTGATAGTAATCAAGGAGAGAAGCAACCTGGAACTAAGGAGAAACCTCCTGACAGTGAGGACAATTAATCAATAGAACACAAGTTGCCCCCAGAAGTTGTGGGTGCTCCAACACTGGAAGCTTTCAAGAAGAGACTGGAGACCCACCTGTCTGGAATGGGAGTTTCCTACTTGAACAGGGGGTTGGACTAGAAGGCCTCCAGGATCCCTTCCAGCCATTTGTCTCTATGATTCCATGATCACGATCATGAGGTTGGACTACAAGACCTCCGAGGTCACTTGGAGTCCTCAAATCATGTCAGAGTGGGCAAGACCCTCCTCCTGGCCCATCTGTGGACCCACATATCCCTGTCAATTGAAAGCTGGGAGGGACAGCAGTTCCAACACAGAATAGCAGAGTTGGAAGGGACCTTAGAGGTCTTCTAGTCCATTCCCCTGCTCACAGAGAACTCCAGACAAATGGTTGTCCAGTCCCTTCTTGAACACCTCCACTGATGGAGCTCCCTCAATTTCTGGTGGCAAGCAGTTCCACTGGTGAATTGTTCTCACCGTCAGGAAATTCCTCCTTAGTTCCAGGTTGCTTCTCTCCTTGATTAGTTTCCATTTATTACTTCTTGTCCTGCCTTTAGGTTTTGGAGAATAGGTTGACCCCCTTCTTCTTTGGGGCAGCCCCTCGAATATCGAAAGACTGCTATGATGGCATCCCTAGTCCTTCTCTTCGTTCAACTAGACCAGGGGTAGGCAACCTCGGCTCTTTTGTGACTCATGGACTTCAACTCCCAGAATTCCTGAGCCAGCATAGCTGATTCAGGAATTCTGGGAGTTGAAGTCCATGAATCATAAAAGAGCTGAGGTTGCCTACCCCTGAACTAGACACACCCAATTCCAGCGTGGAGCCTGGGTCTTCAACCTTGGCTGCCAGCTTTCCAGCCACCCATGATCCATGACGTTATGCTGGCCACGTGACCGTGGGAACACCCACGGAGCCCAACAGGTGCCCATGGAAGACCTCAGTCTCCTGCTTGTGCAGGGGGTTGGACTAGAAGACCTCCAAGGTCCCTTCCAACTCTTTTACTATCAATCGTTGAGAGGTTGGACTAGAAGACCTCCAAAATCCCTTCAAACTTCGTTATTATGACTCGTTGAGGGAATTTGGTAGTCAAATAAAGAGGAGAGGTGACATGATAGCAGTCTTCCAATATTTGGGGGGGGCTGCCCCAAACAAGAGGGGGGGTCCACCTATTCTCCAAAGTACCTGAAGGCAGGACAAGAAGCAACAGATGGAAATTCATCAAGGAGAGAAGCAGCCTAGAACTAAGGAGAAACTTCCTGACAGGGAGAACAATTCACCAGTGGAACTCCTTGCCTCCAGAAGTCGTGGGTGCTCCAACACTGGAAGTTTTTAAGAAGAGGCTGGAGAGCCTGTTTGTCTGAAATGGGTCTGGCTAGTCTAAAGAAAAGAAGAAATAGGGGAGACATGACAGTAGTGTTCCATATTGAGGGGCTGCCCCAAAGAAGAGACGATCAACCTGTTCTCCAAAGCACTTAAAGGCAACGGATGGAAACTCATCAAGGAGAGAAGCAACCTGGAACTAAGGAGAACAATTAACCAGTGGAACTACTTGCCACCAGAAGTTGTGAGTGCTCCATCACTGGAGGTTTTCAAGAAGAGACTGGACAGCCATTTGTCTGAAATGGTACAAGAGTCTCCTGTTCAAGCAGAGGGTCAGACTAGAAGACCTCCAGGGCCCCTTCCAACTCTGGTATTCTGCTCTGGATGTCATCGACAATTTGAAGATTTTCAGAATCTTGTCACATACAGTGAGCAGCATACACAGTGCATTTTATGGCAGTGGGATTGTTGATGATTTGCTGTTCCCAAATGCATTAAAAATGTTATAAGCACTTGGGGAAAACCACGGGTCAAGGGAACCCCCAATCACGGTTAGAAGAATATACATATTGAAAAGGCGGGGGGAGGGAGGTCAGGAAAGACTTGGGTTTGCTTTTCCAGCTGCCAAAGGAGAGGCTTCATCTTTTGGCAATTGTGTGTGTGTGTGTGTGTGTGTGTGTGTGTGTGTGTGTGTGTGTGTGTTTGTGCAATGTGTGTTTTGATATACAGCTTTCATAGTTTCTGAGCTTTTATGGTAATTTCCTGACAACAGCCTTGACCAGCATCCTTCAGAAAGGAGATTTGCAAGGTTTATAGCAGAGATTCTGTTGTATAAAGTATTAGGGCAAATAAATAATGGGTTGGAGAAAGAGGGAAGGGTAAATGGGGGGGAGGGCACAACTCCATGCAACTGGGGTGGTTGGGTGGGGGTGCAGTCGGGGTGAGAGCTGCACCCCTCTCCTTTTGTGGTCTGTCTATTGGCTGCAATGTTGTGTTGGTTGTGCTTTTTCATGGAATGTGAATAGAATAGAATAGAATAGAATAGAATAGAATAGAATAGAATAGAATAGAATAGAATAGAATAGAATAGAATAGAATAGAATAGAATAGAATAGAATAGAATAGAATAGAATAGAATAGAATAGAATAAGGAATATAGAATAGAATAGAATAGAATAGAATAGAATAGAATAGAATAGAATAGAATAGAATAGAATAGAATAGAATAGAAAATAGGAGAAAGAATTGAATATAATAGAATAGGAATAGAATAACAAATAGAATAAAATAGAACTTTATTGTCCCTTTGAATGTACACTAATCAGCATATATTAAAATGAAATTCTGTTGCATTCAGCTCTCAAAGGATTATGATCACGTCCATCAATGTGATGCAATGTGACACACACACCCCTCCGGGTCACCCGGGCTGCAATGGGGGCTGCAATTCCTCTCAGGGGTCTCAGCTGCCGCCCCCCCCATGGGTGCTGCCCTATGACACACACACAGAGACACAGACACAGACAGACAGACACACACACACACACACACACACACACACACACACACACACAGAGAGAGAGAGAGAGAGAGAGAGAGAGAGAGAGAGAGAGAGAGAGAGAGAGAGAGAGAGAGCAGTGCACAATCCCCCCTCCTGGGACTCGGAGGGGTGGCGGATACAAGCAGGCAGCCTCGATTCCTGAGCTTAGAAAGTATTTCATAAACTCTGGAGTTGCGTCCCCACAGCACAAGGCCGGACCCTCGTTTGTGTGGGGTTGTATTATTGCTCCTGCCTTGTGGGTGGGGGGATGGGAGGGTTGGGGGGCTCTGGGACAAGTCGCCCTGGCCAACTCAACGCTGTATTAATCATTTCATTCAATCACTGATATTATTGGGGAACCACGTTGTCACTGAAATTTCAGGCAGTCCTCGGCTTACGAGAGTTCGCTTAGTGACCCTTCAAAGTTACAACAGTGCTGTAAAAAGTGACTTACGACTGTTTTTTCCCCGCTTACGACCATGGCCACATGATCAAAATTTGGACACTCGGCAAGTGACTCATATTTATGACAGTCGCAGAGTCCCCCGGGGGATCACGATTCCCCTTTGGCGACCTTCTGACCAGCCAAGTCAATGGGGGAAACCGGACTCGCTTTACGACCGTGCCACCGACTTAAAAACTGCTGGGATTCGCTGAATGGCCATGTTGTAAAATGGGGCAAAACTTTACACTTAACAAATGTCTCACGCAGCAACGTAAATTCTGGGCTCAGCTGTGGTCATAAGTAGAGGACCGCCTCTGTTAATTGTGACATCCGGTTAGTTTTATTACTGATCGCCACGTTTTCATTGAAATTATGGCAATACTTGTATTTCTGGGTGGACTTTGATTATTTTGCCATGAAGGGCCCACGGTTCCTTCAAAATTAATTTATCTTTTTTGTATCTGACAAACAACAACAACAACAACAACAACAACAACAACAACAACAACAATAATAATAATAATAATAATAATAATAATAATAATAATAATAATAATAATAATAATAATAATAATAATAATAAAGTTGTAAGGGACCTTGGAGGTCACCTAGTCCAGCCCGCTGCTCAGGCAGCACAGCCTATACCATTTCAGACAAAATCTGTTGACTTGTCTCGCAACGAGCTGACCTTTTTGAGGTGGCCCAGTCTGCACCCCCTTTTTGGGGGTAGCCTCCATTGTCCAATGTCTCTACTGCTCTGAGCAGGGGGTGGGGGTGGACTGGATGCCCTCCAGGAACCCTCCTAGTTTCTCTCTGGGGGTATGGAGATTTGGAGTAGGAAAACCTGTTAGGAAAGTGCTTATGGGGGAAGCCCCATCCAAAAGGAAGACCCCCCCAGGAAGGAAGGGGGGTGGGTCAGGGAAAAGGACCTGAGGGAGGACCAGCAACTGCTCCAAAATAACCAATTTTTGGAACTTCCCAGATGGAAGAGGGATCCCTTCGCATCCCTCGCCCCCCCCCCCCCCGCCCCAGCTGCCTGCGGTCTCCTCTTGCGGACAGGGGCTTCCACGGATGACAGACTGCTAGGAGGAGATAATGAGGAGGGGGTTTCCCTTGCTCTTCTGCACCTTTGCAGATAAAAGGGGCTTTTGAGCAGGTGCTGTTCTGCAGCTCAGCCCGGAGCGCCATTTCCTTGGAAAGCGACTCAGCGGGAGGACGAATAACCTCAGCTGTGTCCCCCTCTCCTCCTGCCCGGCTCAATTTTAAACCTTTATTTTTTTTAACTCCTCAGCCAGGGAAAAGATACAGATCCTGGCGCCCGTTAATAAATTGCCCTTCACGGCAAATGCTTGTCACAATGGCAGCCCAAAATCTCTTCTTCCGGCCATTATCCACACACACAGACTCTCTCTCTCTCTCTCTCTCTCTCTCTCTCTCTCTCTCTCTCTCTCTCTCTCTCTCTCTCTCTCTCTCTCTCTCTCTCTCCCCCTCCCTCTCTCTCTCTCTCTCTCTCTCTCACACACACACACACACACACACACACACACCATTCCCTTTCATCTCCCTTTCCATCATCTGCCTGATGCTCAGTTGCAACTGAGGATGGAGGGGGGGGAGGTTGGAGGGGGAGGGGGGGCTATGTGCCTTGGAGAAAACCCAAGACCCACTGAAAACTGTTTCCAAAAGCATCTAGCCACTTGGAATAGGGCATCCAGTTTTGGACACCACGATGTAAAAAGAAGATGTTGAGACTCTGGGAAGGGTGCAGCACAGAGCAACAAAGAGAATTAGGGCACTGGAGGCTAAAATAGTTGCTGGAATTGGGTAGGTCTTCTTTAACGAAGAGAAGGACGAGGGGGGACATGATAGCAGTGCTCCAGTATTTCAGGGGCTGCCACAAAGAGGGGGGGAGCTCAAATTATTCTCCAAAGCACCAGAGGGAAGGACAAGAAGCAATGGATGGAAACTAGTCAAGGAGAGAAGCAATCTGAAACTAAGGAGGAATTTCCTGACAGTGAGAACAATTAACCAGTGGAACTCCTCACCTCCAGAAGTTGTGGGTGCTCCATCCCTGGAGCCTTTTAAGAAGAGATTTGACAGCCATTTGTCTGAAATGGTATAGAGTCTCCTGCTTGAGCAGGGGGGTGGACTAGAAGACCTCCAAGGTCCCTTCCATCTCGATTCTATTCTATTCCATTCCATTCCATTCCATTCCATTCCATTCCATTCCATTCCATTCCATTCTATTCTATTCTATTCTATTCTATTCTATTCTATTCTATTCTATTCCATTCCATTCCATTCCATTCTCTATTCTATTCTATTCTATTCTATTCTATTCTATTCCATTCCATTCCATTCCATTCCATTCCATTCCTTTCTCTATTCTATTCTATTCTATTCTATTCTATTCTATTCTATTCTATTCTATTCTATTCTATTCCATTCCATTCCATTCCATTCCATTCCATTCTGTTCTGTTCTATTCATTCTGTTATTCTATTCTATTCTATTTCTATTCTATTTCTATTCTATTCTAATATTATATTAATTCTATTCTATTCTATTCATTCTCTTATTCTATTCTATTCATTCTGTTTATTCTATTCTATTCTATTCTGTTCTGTTCTGTTCTGTTCTGTTCTATTCATTTTCTATTCTTATTCTATTCTATTTCTATTTCTGTCAGGGGAACAATCTGCCTTCAGAAGTTGTGGGGGCTCCATCATTGGATGTTTTTAAGAAGAGACCGGACAGCCATTTGTCTGGAATGGGTTAGGGTTCCTGCTCGAGCAGGGGGTTGGACTAGAAGACCTCCGAGGTCCCTTCCAGCTCTGTTATTCTGTTATTACGCAGCTACCGCAAGTGACTCTCCAACCCCCTCAGGCAGCTGCAGAGGATTTCCTTCCTCTCCCAGGTGGGCTGTTTCTGTTTTTCTGGAAACAAGAACACGCTGGAGCACATCAGTTCCCCCGACGGATCCCTCCTGATCCTCCAGTTCTCTTGCGGCAAAATTCGCCTCCTTTCTGGCTAAAACTGCTGGATGGGACCTGAATCGCTTCCTGGCCCAATCTAGATATCCCAGCAAAAGGTCAACTGCAGAGAACCTCTGAAGCTCAAGGCTGAAGTGGAGCATCCTTGGTGCTCTCTGGACTGGCTGGTTTTCTTGCAGAGGTTGCATTGCCAAAATAGGTAACACCTTCAGTGCTAGAAGGGGGGGGGGTTAGTGAGGAGGAGGAGGAGGACTGTGGGGTCCTTGGTGCTCTCTGAGCTGGGTGGGTTTCTTGCAGACATTTCACGACCCAACTAGGAAACATCATCAGTGCTAGAAGGGAGTAGGATTTATGGAGAGGAGGAGGAGGAGGAGGAGGAGGAGGAGGAGGAGGAGGAGGAGGAGGAGGAGGAGGAGAAAAGGACTGTGGGGTCCTTGGTGCTCTCTGAGCTGGGTGGGTTTCTTGCAGACGTTTCATGACCCAACTAGGAAACATCATCAGTGCTAGAAGGGAGTAGGATTTATGGAGAGGAGGAGGAGGAGGAGGAGGAGGAGGAGGAGGAGGAGGAGGAGGAGGAGGAGAAAAGGACTGTGGGGTCCTTGGTGCTCTCTGAGCTGGGTGGGTTTCTTGCAGACGTTTCATGACCCAACTAGGAAACATCATCAGTGCTAGAAGGGAGTAGGATTTATGGAGAGGAGGAGGAGGAGGAGAAAAGGACTGGGGTCCTTGGTGCTCTCTGAGCTGGGTGGCTTTCTTGCAGACGTTTCATGACCCAACTAGGCAACATCATCAGTGCTAGAAGGGAAAGAAATTTGGGGGTGGGTGGGTGGGACAACTGTGGGATCCTTGGTGCTCTCTTAGTTCTGTTTTCTTGGGAACCTTTCATGACCCATGAGTGCTTAAAGGGTATTTGCCCTCTGCTTACATGCAAGTGGCCTGCCCTGTCAGTGTGGTGGGAAATTTCTTGGTAGGTCTACTCCTGAGTAGTTCCACTCCAAACCCACACTGAGAGGGCAAGCCACTTGTTTATAAACAGAAAGCAACCCCCCCCCCCTTTCTAGCACTGATGATGTTCAGGACCTAGTTGGGTCCTGAAACGTCAGCAAGAAAACCACCCAGCTCAGAGACCCCCCCAGGATCCCTCAATTCAACCCTGAGCTACAAAGATTCTCTTCTATCGGTACTAAGCCTACCTGAATATAAAATGCTGAGATTTGATTATATCCACTAAGCAATCCCTGGTTGCTGGCATCATTTTAAAAAATAAATAAATTAAAGCCATGGGCAAAAGCTGAAGGGCACTGAAAGAGCCCAGGGATCAAAAGCTGTGGAAAAGACAAACGTCTCCCCCACCCAGCCCACATTTTTGAAATAATTATTCTCCAAGTGAAAAGTGCAACCGGGGGAAGCTTGGCCTCTGCACCAGCCTCAATGCAGCTTCCACCAAAGGACCTGATTTTCGGCTCTCTTATCACATTTCTCTGGCAAACCTTCCTTGGCCAATGGACAAATAAAAAGTCAGAAGGCTGGAAAGCACTGACCTTTAAAAAAAAAAGCCATAAAGTGCCAATATTTCTGAAGAATTCCTCTGAACGGGCATCCAGACCGAGCTCCGTTTAATTAAAAATACATCTTCCTGCAATCAACAAGACCTACTTTCAGTCTGGAAGGCTGCGGGCTTATCAAAACTTGAAGCGGGGGAGGAGGCGCTATAATATTCAGAAGATCGAGGGAGGACCTGGATCAGTTAGCGGAGCACCACAAAACCAACAATGCGGTTCTCCCGGTGAGGAGAGGCACGGCAACAGAAAGCTGGAGAGAAAGCTAGGATGGGCGCCTCAACAAAGCCCTACATTATTTATTCGTCTGATTTATATCCCACCCTTATTAGGGTCACAAGGCAGTAAACATATCCCACCCGCCTTCCTCTTCCTAATTTCCCCACAACAATCACCTTGTGAGGTGAGCTGGGCTGAGAGAAAGAGACTGGCCCAAGGTCACCCAGCCGGCTTTCGTGCCTAGGGCAGAACTAGAACTCACCGTCTCCTGGAGACCGGGGCAAACCCACCCAGCTGGTTTTCGTGCCTAAAGATGGACTAGAACTCACGGTCTCCTGGGGATTGGCCCAGAGTCACCCAGCGGCTTTCGTGCCTAAGGCAGGACTAGAACTCACAGTCTCCTGGAGATTGGCTAAAAGTCATCCAGCTGGCTTTTGTGCCTATGGTGGGACTAGAACTCCCCGTCGCCTGGTGATTGGTCCAAAGTCACCCGGCTGGATTTCATGCCTAAGGCGGGACTAGAACTCACCGTCTCCTGGTGATTGGCTCAAAGTCACCCAGCTGACTTTCACGCCTAAGGCGGGACTAGAACTCAAGAGTCTCCTAGTGATTGGCCCAGAGTCCCCCAACTGACTTTAGTGCCTCAGGCAGGACTAGAACTCAGGGCCTCTTGCTTTCTAGCCTGGCGCTTTAACCACCAGAGCAAACTGGTTCTCTTATATAGCCACGTCTTTGTGCAAAGTGGCCCCGCAAACCCAGGATGGTAGTCTGGAGCCACACAGCTGCTCCTTTCTTGGGAAGCCCTGCCGTAGGCTGATGAGTTGGGCAGCCCTAAAGTCAGGCAGACTTTACGTCGGAACCTTTCCCCTTCAACCTCCTTCCGCCAGACGCTTACAAAGACGCCTCCTTCAAGGCTTCACAAGAGATCCAAGCCGGAGCTGTTGCAGATGCTTTCTGAAGTTAAAACCCCTTTGCTTCTCGGAGACAAAGCAAAATAGCTAGCAGGCGTGTCGGGAAGTTAACCCGACTTGCTGCAAAGGTTCGCGGTTCAGACAGACATAAAACAGGCAGACGACACAGGGATGCATTGTGGCATTCGTTTTAGAACAGGAAGCTCGTCAACAAATCAAACACAGCTTGCAAACCAGAATCAAGGTTTACTAACTCTAGATGGAAGTCACAAACCACAGAACATTATTGCCTCCAGGAGAAAACCTTTTTTTAAAAATGCGGAATTGTACAAAAATCGGTGCCAGTTTTGACAGGTGCCTACATTCCTGCAAAGAACGATAACCAGCAATTGTGTGTGTCATTTTTTTCTCCCTGCCAAACAGTTCAGACTGGGTGACACGTTAATTTTTAGAATCGCCGTTCCTGTGGGAACCTGCAATGATATACTTTCTCTAAATCAACAACGATACAGGCAGCTTGCTTTCTCACACTTGTGTATTTCTCACGACCCGCTAAAAAAGTCACTTCTCACATTTTGCTCACCGTTACCTCTGAGCGCCTTTCGATCACAAATCGGCTGCTACACACATTCCCAGTCACACCTCCGGTACAGCTCGTGCCCCTGTAGATTAGTCCTGCTCGCCTTTCCTTTGGGTTATCGTTCTTCCAGCTGTCGTGCACAAATGCAGCCTTTACCCACACAGAGAAACCCACACACGCAAACACACAGCTGTGTTAAAACATTAGAATACGGCAGAATGCTGTCAGAATACGGCATCCAGTTTTGGACACCACAATATAAAAAAAAGATGTTGAGACTCTAGAAAGAGTGCAGCGAAGAGCAACAAAGACGATCAGGGGACTGGAGGCTAAAACACACAAAGAACAGTTGCAGGAATTGGGTATGTCCAGTCTAGAGAAAAGAAGGACTAGGGGGGAACATGATTGCTGTCTTCTAATATTTGAGGGGCTGCCCCAAAGAAGAAGGGGGGTAATCAACCTATTCTCCAAAGCACCTGAAGGCGGGACAAGAAGCAACGGATGGAAACTAACCAAGGAGAGAAGCAACCTGGAACTAAGGAGAAACTTCCTGACAGTGAGAACAATTAACCAGCGGAACTCCTTGCCTCCAGAGGTGGTGAATGCTCCAACACTGGAAGTTTTTAAGAAGAGACTGGCCAGCCATTTGTCTGAGACGGTATAGTTTCTCCTGCTTGAGCAGGAGGTCAGACTAGAAGACCTCCAAGTCCCTTCCACTTCTATTCTATTCTATTCTATTCTATTCTATTCTATTCTATTCTATTCTATTCTATTCTATTCTATTCTACATTCTATTCTATTCTATTCTATTCTATTCTATTCTATTTTTATTCTATTCTATTCTATTCTATTCCATTCTATTCCATTCCGTTCCATTCTATTCTATTCTACATTCTTTCTATTCTATTCATAATTTTCTTTATAACAATTTTTTCTTGGGAAATTGTAATCCTCGAATTACAAACACAACTGAGTCCAAAATTTCTGTTGCTAAGCGAGACAGTTATTAAGTGGGTTTTCCCACATTTTATGACCTTTCTTGCCACAGTTGTTAAGTGAAGCAATGCAATTGTTCAGTTAGTGACACGGTTATTAAGTGAATCTGGCTTCCCGTTTCACTTTGCTGGCCAGAAGGCTGCAGAAGGGGAGCACCTGATCCCAGGACACAGAGACTGTCATAAATAGGAGTCAGTTGCCAAGTGTCTGAATCTTGGTCATGTGATCACGGGGGTGCTGCAACGGTCGTAAACTGTGAAAAGCGGTTGTGAGTCATTTTTCTTCCAGTGCTGTTGTAACTCTGAATGGTCATTAAGTGAATAGCTGTAAGCCAAGGACCATCTACATCGATAGCATTTGTTTCAATTCCAGCATTTGCATCCCTAAAATACTCTTTTCCACCAATCCTTGCTTCAGTTTTATCCCAAGTCATTTTATTACTTACTTTGATCAATTCCATTTATTCCTTCTTCCACTCCGCTTCACACACCAAGGTTCCCTTCTAACAAAATCATTCTGCATTTCAATGGCCTCTTGGCCTGCCTTCTTCCAAGCTCTCTTTTCCTCTCTGTACACCGGTCTCTCGTTTTCATTTTTCTTAGCTGTTCTTTTTCTATTTTATCCACAGCCACTTCCACTTCATCCTTCTATCAAAAGAGTCCTTTGCTAGAGGGGTCTAGGCCAGGGGTAGGCAACCTTGGCCCTTTCATGACTCGTGGACTTCAACTCCCAGAATTCCTGAGCCAGCATGGCTCAGCTTGGAAGCCTCTCCCTTTCCCCTCAGCATGGCTGGCTCAGGAATTCTGGGAGTTGGAAGTCCACCAGTCATAAAAGAGCCAAGTTTGCCTACCCCTGGTCTAGGGCAACTTGCTGCGGGACAACTTAATGTGAAGTAACTGTACTCCAGACCCGTTCCTCTGTTATTATTACTAATAATTTTATTAGTAATATTTTATTTATTTTATTTTATTGCTAAGCACATTGATTTGTGCTTCTTAGATTGTAAGCCACCCTGAGTCTTCGGAGAAGGGCGGGATATAAATGGGATTTAAAATAAATAAATAAATAAATAAACAAATAAATAAAAAATAATTTTAGTAATATTATAAATATTATTGCTAATGCTATCATTGTCTCTCATTGAGTTGTCTCATGGTGAGTTGTCCCATCCCGTTTCCTAACATCCCAGTAAGAGAACCGTATATTGTAAGTCGCCCAGAGTTACCTCGTAGGGAGACGGGTGGCACGGAAATTTAACAAATCAATAAAAATAGAAGACAAAACACTTCTGGCTTCGGAGAAGATTATGCTTTTCCCTCTCTTTCAACAGTTTTCCGTTCCTCTTTTCGCTTGTCCTATTGGTCTAGCCCAGGAGTAGGCCACCTTGGCTCTTTTATGACTCGTGGACTTCAACTCCCAGAATTCCTGAGACAGCCTTGCTGAGGGGAAGGGAGAGGTTTCCAAGCTGAGCCATGCTGGCTCAGGAATTCTAGGAGTTGAAGTCCACGAGTCATGAAGGGGTATAATTCCCCCATGCTGGCTCAAGAATTCTGGGAGTTGAAGTCCATGAGTCATAAAAGAGCCAAGGTTGCCTACCCAGGTAACACTTGGCCATACAGAGATCTACTTTCAACTCTCAATGCACAATGCTCGATTATTCTTCTCTGCTATAACCGTTTTAGTCAAGATCCACCCTTAACACTCCCAAGAAATAATCTGTCCCATATTCAGAACCTCCCATCATCCTTGTGTCTCCTGCCGCTACCCTTACCACGTACAATCAAGCCACATGTGAGTTATATACCCCTTTATCTACCCTCTAAACACGAGTGAACTTATATGCTGAAAGTAGGGATCTGATGCAAGCAAATCTTTTTCTAAGGAGAGGCTCACCGTTACAGACTCTCCTTTATCTGGGCGTCTCCCAGGGATTTTCTCATTTACATCCAGCTATCCATGTCACCCCCAACAGAATGAAGGTTTGCCCCCCCAATCATAGTTCTTCATGAGGATTATTTATTTATTTATCTGTATTCTTCCTTTATTATGTTTACCTCAAGACAGAGTATATATATTCAACACATCTACCTCATCCTATTTTCTCCACAACAACAATCCTATGAGGTAGGCTGAGCGAAACGGACTGGCCCAAAGTCACCCAGCCAGCTTTCATTCCTAAGGCGGGACTAGAACTCCCCGTCTCCTGCTTTCTAGTCTGGTGCCTTAACCACTAAGTCAAACGACTAAGTCCCCCTATTCTTGTGGCAACTGGAAACAAGCAAGATGGCTTCCATGAAGTTCGTTGCAGGGTTGACGCTGTGTTTTAGTGATAAGATTGCCGGAAGAAACATCAACAACCTAAGATATGCAGATGATACCACTCTAATGGCAGAAAGTGAAGAGGAACTAAAGAGCCTCTTGTTGCGAGTGAAGAAGGAGAGTGCAAACTGTGGGTTGAAACTAAACATTAAGAAAACCAAGATCATGGCATCCGGCCCTCTCAATTCCTGGCAAATAGATGGGGAAGAAATGGAGGTAGTGACAGATTTTATTTTCCTGGGCTCCAAGATCACTGCAGATGGGGACTGTAGCCAAGAAATTAAAAGACGCTTGCTCCTGGGGAGGAAAGCCATGGCAAATCTAGACAGCACACTAAAAAGCAGAGACATCACCCTGTCAACAAAAGTGCGTATAGTCAAGGCTATGGTCTTCCCAGTTGCAATGTATGGCAGTGAAAGCTGGACCATAAGAAAGGCTGAGCGCCAAAGAATTGAAGCCTTTGAACTATGGTGCTGGAGAAGACTCCTGCGAGTCCCTTGGACTGCAAGGCGATCAAACCGGTCAGTCCTAGAGGAGATCAACCCTGACTGCTCTTTAGAAGGCCAGATCCTGAAGCTAAAACTCAAATACTTTGGCCACCTAATGAGGAGGAAGGACTCACTGGAGAAGAGCCTAATGCTGGGAAAGATTGAGGGCAATAGAAGAAGGGGACGACAGAGAATGAGGTGGCTGGATGGAGTCACTGAAGCAGTAGGCGTGAGCTTAACTGGACTCCAGAAGATGGTAGAGGACAGGAAGGCCTGGAGGAACATTGTCCATAGGGTCGCGATGGGTCGGACACGACTTCGCAACTAACAACAACAACAACAATTCTCCCATGATCATTTCACTGGAACACAACATTGAGCCACACTTCCCCTCTGGAAACGGTCAAGCTTCTTAGATGAGAAGCGAAACGACTTCAAGGAAAAACGAAGAAAGGCCAGCTGGAGTCCCAGTGGACAATCAATTAAATATGAGCCAACCGTGTGCAGCGGCAGCCAAAAAAGCCAATGCAATCATTAGCTGCATTAACAGAGGGATTGAATCAAGATTACGTAAAGTACTGGAATGGTACATAAGGTAATGTAAGGTAATGGAAACTAATCAAGGAGAGAAGCAACCTAGAACTAAGGAGAAACTTCCTGACATTGAGAACAATTAACCAGTGGAACAACCTGCCTCCAGAAGCGATGAATGCTCCAACACTGGAAGTTTTCAAGAAGAGACTGGACAGCCGTTTGTCTGGAATGGTATCGGATTAGGGGGCTGGACTAGATGACCTCTAAGGTCCCTTCCATTATTAACAACCTGCCTCCAGAAGCTGTGAATGCTCCAACAATGGAAGTTTTCCAGAACAGACTGGACAGCCATTTGTCCAAAATGGTATAGGGTTTCCTGCCTGAGCAGGGGGTTGGACTAGATGACCTTCAAGGTCCCTTCCAACTTCATCATCATCATCATCATCATTTATTATTATTATTATTATTATTATTATTATTATTATTATTATTATTATTATTATTATTATTATTATTATTGATCATCGCACAGTCAGCCAGATGTTCAGACTGGATTTGGCATTTTTGTCTACCAATCGAGTCCTTACCGAGGACCTGGGATAATTACAGATCTCGTCACAGGATGGAAGCAGTTCCTAGTAAGGCCGCCTTTTGCAATTGACTAATGGCGAATTTGTCAATGCCAATGGTGTTCAAGTGTTATTGTTGTTGTTATGTCATTATCATTATCATTGCTCTATAAAGCCTTAGTAAGGCCACACATCCATTTGGGGTCACCACATTATGAAAAAGATGTGGAGACTCTAGAAAGAGTGCAGAGCTGAGCAATAAAGATGATCAGGGGGACCGGAGGCTCAAACATACGAAGGACGGTTGCAGGAATTGCGCATACCTAGTCTAGTGAAAAGGACGAAGCGTGACAAGGTGGGAGTATTCCAATATTTGAGAAGCTGCCACAGAGAGGAGGGGGACAACCTATTTTCCAAGGCACCTGAAGGACGGGACAAGGAACAATAAATAGATGGAAACTGATCAAGGAGAAATGGGGAGAAATTTCCTGACAGTGAGACCAATTAACCAGTGGAACGGCTTCCCTCCAGAAGTAGTGGATGCTCCATCACTGGTGGCTTTCAAGACGAGACTGGACAGCCACCTGTCAGAAACGGTCTAGGATCTCCTGCTTGAGCAGGGGGTTGGAATAGATGACCTCCGAGGTCCCTTCTAGCTCTGGCATCCTGTATTATTCTTGAAAAGCACCTTTGGGCTTCTAAGGCAGGGGTCTTGCAACTTGGCCCTTTTATGACTTGTGGACTTCAACTCCCAGAATTCCTCAGCCAGGCACGCGTGCCTGGCTGAGGAATTCTGGGAGTTGAAGTCCATAAGTCATAAAAGGGCCAAGTTGGAAGACTCCTGTTCTTGGGTGATCTCCCAGCTCCTTCCGCAGCAAAATACCTTGTGGCATCTTCAAGACAGGGAGATTTATTGTGCCGTGGCTTCTCCTGGACGTTTCTTCTGATAAAAGTGGATTGGGATCAGCTTCTTTGGTAATCAGCGGATTCATCTTTCAAGTGCCAACCGAGTCTGGGTGTTTTTTGGTGTTTTTTGTTTTTTTTTGCTGCAAGAGACTTTGGCAGGAGCAGGTCCCTGCAAACAGCCACCAGCTCCTCTGATACCGTCTTTATTATCTCGGAGGAAATGGGGGGGGAAGGGAGAGGGTTCTCGGGCCTTGAGGAGTGGGGGGAGGGGCGGCTTTTGTGTGGTTTTTGACATTCGGAGTTGCAAAGTCGCCCACGGTGGTGTTGGGCAACATAGCACAATGACAGCAGAAAATTCTATCTCTCCATCACCAATTACCGGACTACACAGCACTTCTCAAACTGAACCGAGGGCGGTGGTGGGGAAATTGCTTGGCTGACTGCAGAGTTTTTAGCCTCCACATAAGACACCTTCACTGCAGCAATTAACATGCCCGGAAAAGATTTATTTCCTTCTCGTTAGAAGGGAGAAAAGGAAAAACCAGCCGGGACCATTTGAAACGGAGGCTCTTTCCCCGCCACCCCGACCCAACAGGCATCGCCCCTCAGAATCTGCCCTAATTGGAAACGGAATAAAATGTGAGTTTTTCCCACAAAAAACTTGTTGGTGGATCCGCCGTAATAAGAAAAAGGGCAATGTTTTTTCCCCCCAGTAACGATAAAAGTGGGACAACAGGAAGAGCTGATTTAAAATCATTCTCGAATTCTTTTAATCAACTCTTAACTGACAGTTGTCCTCACAGCGCCCCTGGGAATACACAGAGTGCCAAAGGGGGGGGGGGTCTCTCGAAAATCTGAACAAGATCCTCCTATGTTTTATTTGCAGGGAGTGGGCAGGGGCTGGTGACTTTTAATTTTACACTATTTAATTTATTCGTCCAAATTGCTAGGCTGACCCGTAGCAATTCCCGGCCGTTTCCAACTACAGAAGAAGGATATATAGAAATACTTGCATTTTTTTCCAGTGCAGGCTCTCCTTGAATTACAGCCATTCGTTTAGTGTCTGTTTTAATTTATAAAGACACTGATAAAAAAATGACTCATGACTGTTTTTCACACTTTATGAACATTGCAGCATCCCCAGGGTCACGTGATCAAACTTCAGATGCTTGGCAAGTGGTTCGTATTTATGACCGTCGCCGTGCCCCAAGGTCATGTGATCCCCTTTTGCGGCCTTCCGACAAGGGAAGTTAATGGGGAAGCTGGATTCACTTCACAACCGTTTGACTAATTTAACAACTACAGAGATTCACTTACCAAGTGACTGGTATAGGTTCTCCTGCTTGAGCAGGGGGCTGGACTAGGTGACCTCCAAGGCCCCTTCCAATTCAATTCTATTCTATTCTATTCTATTCTATTCTATTCTATTCTATTCTATTCTATTCTATTCTATTCTATTCTATTCTATATAGAATTATAGAAAATGAATAGAATAGAATAGAATAGAATAGAATAGAATAGAATAGAATAGAATAGAATAGAATAGAATAGAATAGAATAAAGAATAGAATAGAATAGAATAGAATAGAATAGAATAGAATAGAATAGAATAGAATAGAATAGACAGATTGTAGAATAGAATAGAATAGAATAGAATAGAATAGAATAGAATAGAATAGAATAGAATAGAATAGAATAGACAGATTGTAGAATAGAATAGAATAGAATAGAATAGAATAGAATAGAATAGAATAGAATAGAATAGAATAGAATAGAATAAAGAATAGAATAGAATAGAATAGAATAGAATAGAATAGAATAGAATAGAATAGAATAGAATAGACAGATTGTAGAATAGAATAGAATAGAATAGAATAGAATAGAATAGAATAGAATAGAATAGAATAGACAGATTGTAGAATAGAATAGAATAGAATAGAATAGAATAGAATAGAATAGAATAGAATAGAATAGAATAGAATAGAATAGAATAGAATAGAATAGAATAGAATAGAATAGAATAGACAGTGTAGAATAGAATAGAATAGAATAGAATAGAATAGAATAGAATAGAATAGAATAGAATAGAATAGAATAGAATAGAATAGAATAGAATAGAATAGAATAGAATAGAATAGAATAGAATAGAATTTGGAGGAATAGAATAGAATAGAATAGAATAGAATAGAATAGAATAGAATAGAATAGAATAGAATAGAATAGAATAGAATAGAAAATGAACAGAAAATGAATAGAATAGAATAGAATAGAATAGAATAGAATAGAATAGAATAGAATAGAATAGAATAGAATAGAATAGAATAGACAGATTGTAGAATAGAATAGAATAGAATAGAATAGAATAGAATAGAATAGAATAGAATAGAATAGAAGAATAGAATAGAATAGAATAGAAATACAGAATAGAATAGAATAGAATAGAATAGAATAGAATAGAATAGAATAGAATAGAATAGAATAGAATAGACAGATTGTAGAATAGAATAGAATAGAATAGAATAGAATAGAATAGAATAGAATAGAATAGAATAGAATAGAATAGAATAGAATAGAATAGAATAGAATAGAATAGAATAGAATAGAATAGACAGATAATAGAATAGAATAGAATAGAATAGAATAGAATAGAATAGAATAGAATAGAATAGAATAGAAGAATAGAATAGAATAGAATAGAATAGAATAGAAAGAATGGAATGGAATGGAATGGAATGGAAAGATGGAATGGAATGGAATGGAATGGAACGGAACAGAACAGAATAGAAATGAAACTTTATTGTCACTTTGAATGTACACTAATTGGGATACAGAAAAGGAAATTTAGTTGCATTCAGCTCTCAAAGGGTTACCACCTCCAATGGACACTACATAAATATGACAAAAATACATAAATAAATACGGAATTATGCATAGACCCACCTATATTATATGACACAGAGAAACAACACCGTCTGGTTCAGGTTAGGCATACGGATCTTGCAAGAGTGTGAAAGAAACTGCAGTGGGAGGGAGGCGAGGCTGTGAATTTGCTACTGCCCAGACAGGAATCTCTCCTTGCTTGAAAAGTTGCTTTCCAAGGGGAGCAGAGGAGATCTCTCCTGCCAAAATCTCGGGGAAGCCATCCAGGATCTTTTTCTGGCAGCCGACAGTTGCCTTCTTCCCTTGCCAGCCCGCCTCTCGAACGGCAACGGGTGGAAACTAATCAAGGAGAGAAACGACCTCCCGACAGGGAGGACAATAACAACCAGCCTTGACAGGAGTGAAAATGCACCATCCTTGGCAAAGTGGGTCTGAAATTGTTCTGACACAACCGGGAGATGGGAAAAATTTGGGCTGGGCTTCAGCCGCCTCCTCTCTTCCCCCCCCCCCACTTTTCAACCCACTGCCCAGCCCTCCCCTTTCTGGGCTGCTGTTTATTTTCAGGCAAAGAGATGCAGCAGAATTAAAGGAGAATAGCTGAGAGGGGAGATGCAAACTCTCCACCGGGACCAGCAGCTATTTAAGAGAGATGAATGCACATGAGCACCCCCCCCCCCACACACACACACACACAGGAACAAACTGGTCATTATTTCGTGTGTGTGTGTGTGTGTGTGTGTGTGTGTGTGTGTGTGTGTGTGTTTTGAAGTGCAACCCAGAGCTGTAATTTCTGCTTTGCAGCCTCTCCGCTCCTTTGCAGCCTGAGTCTCCTCTGTCCCAAAGGAGACTCAAAATAGAGCTGGAAGGGACCTTGGAGGTCTTCTAGTCCAACCCTTGCTCAAGAAGGAGACCCTGTACCATTTCAGACAAATGGCTGTCCAGTCTCTTCTTGAAAACATCCAGTGTTGCAGCATTCACAACTTCTGGAGGCAACTTCTGTTCCACTGATTAATTGTTCTCACTGTGAGGAAGTTTCTCCTTAATTCCAGGTTGCTTCTCTCCTTGATTAGTTTCCATCAGGTGTTTCTTGATGGGCTTTCTGTTGCTTTGGAGAACAGGTGGGCCCCGCCTCTTCTTTCTGCCAGCCCCTCAAATACTGGGAGACTGCTATCATGTCCCCCCTAGTCCTTCTTTTCTCTAGACTGGCCATACCCAGTTCCTGCAACCGTTCTTCATACGTTTTAGTCTCCAAGTGCTTAATCATCTTAGTTGCTCTTCCTTGCACTTTTTCCGAAGTTGCAGCATCTTTTTTTTGTAATTTTGTATTACAAAAACGATTTTGTAACCTTTTTTGTAAATATAGATATGTATACATATGTATGTATGTATACGTAAATATAAAGCATAGGTAGTGTGTGTGTGTGTGTGTGTGTGTGTATCCAAAATCTTTTTAAAAATCCGAGTCCCGGGTGAATTTATTTGTAAAAAGGAAGAAGACATACTGATCTCCGGAACAGAAAGTTTATTTCTCACTAAGCTTTCGTTAGCCACTGCTAACATTGTCAAAGAGTAAGCCAACATGATCAGCATATATATATTTGTAAAAATGAAGACATGCTGATCCTCTGGGACAGAAAGTTTATTTTGCACTAAGCTTTCGTTAGCCACTGCTAACATTGTCAAATGTTATATATACAAATATATATATATTTGTAAAAAGGCAGATGTATGTATGTATGTGTGTATGTATGTACGTACGTATGTATGTGTATGTGTATGTGTATGTGTGTTTTCTGAGGTTTTCGCGGGTGTTTGTATGTAGATCTTTGGTCATTCGGGTTTTTTCCCCACGTAGAATTGGAGTATATGTATATATATGTGTGTGTGTATGTATATGTATATGTATATATATATATAATATTTGTTTGAGAGTGGGCATCAGAATATTATTTTTTAATGTGTACCAGTGTGTTCACAGAAAAAAAGTGAAAATAAAGGATATCTTATGTTCACACCAGTGTGTATGCTACCAATAGCCATTTTGCTCAGAATCTCAGTCTCCCAATCTGCCTTTCTTACGACATCGGGTAACACCAGCCCAGCTGCCCAGGCATCCAGCTTCACAGAACTATCAACTCAGGATAACAGTCAAGTTCTGATGTTCTCTCAACAAGCCCTCACTTAACTCAGATAGTAGCCAAGCCTCCATATAACCTAGATCAGGGATCTTCAAACATGGCCCTTTTATGACTTGTGGCACGCTGGCTGAGGAATTCTGGGAGTTGAAGTCCAGAAGTCATAAAAGGGCCACTTTTGAAGAGCCCTGTCCTGCCTCTATAATGCCTGGAAACCTGTGTGGGGCCAGCTGAATGCTAAGCTCCAGAAAGCACATCTGGATCACCACTGTAAGAGAAAAGAACTCATACTTGGACACCAGCGCCATCCTTTTTTAAAAAAAACAACACATTTTTAGCAACAAAAATAAAATACAAAACAGAAAAACGAACATCCAACACTAACAACAAAAAGAAAATAAAGTCTTATGTATAAAAAAAAATCGCAAATGTCCAATAAATCTAACATTAAACATAAAGAATCCATCCGAGCTGCTGAAAAATAAGTTTTTTTAAAAAACAACCAAATAGGTTCTGCTCCCCTTACTTGATGGGGTCTACAAATAGTTATAAGCTTTCCCATCCGTATTTATCAAAAATGCTATATAAAACAACAAATATTCCATATGTGGAACTCAATCTATCCGTCTATCCTTCTGTCTGTCTGTCTGTCTGTCTGTCTGTCTGTCTGTCTATCTATCTCCATCTGTCTGTCTGTCTCTCTCTTTCATTCAATTTTCTATTTATCTTTCAATTTTCTATCATTATCTATCTTTCATTCAATTTTCTATCATTAACTATCTTTCATTCAATTTTCTATTATCTGTCTCTATCTATCTATCAAGCAAATCGACCCAAAATCTAGTCAACAGGTTATCCCAACTAAACCAGCAAGCTTAAAAACAAAGAGAAAGATAAACGTATTTTAAAACCACCTGAGCCGATGCAAACTTCCCTGTCCTTTTACAGTTCTTCCTGCCCGGGGACAGCTGTGGCACAGGTAGTCCTCGACATACGACCACAATTGACCCCCAATTTCCACCGCTAAGCAAGGCTGTTGTTAAGTTGCCCAATTTTATGACCTTTTTTTGCCACAGTTGTTAAGTAAAATCACCGCAGTTGTTAAGCGAATCACACGGTCGTTAATTGAATCCAGCTCTCCCTCCCCCACCTTTGATTTTGCTTGCGGGAAGCTGGCTGGGAAGGCTGCAAACGGGGATCACATGACCCCAGGACAGCGCAACAGTCGTGAGTACATACCATTTGCCAAGCGCCCAAATTTTGATCAGGGATGCTACTACAGTCATAAGTGTGGAAAACCGGTCATAAAAACCGCTTTTTTTCCAGTGCTGTTGTAACTTTGAACGGTCACTAAATGAATCGTCGTAAGTTGAGGACCACCTGTGCAAACGCTTGAGTCATTTGTAAGAAGCCAACATGGGTTAGGGCCCCGAATATTGTCAGCCTATTTCTGCCTCCTGAAAGCAGGTTTGCAAATCTACAGGGGTGTCCGCCGTGCACGCAAATGTCCCCAAATGCAGCCCCCTCCTTCCTGTAATCCCTCCAGACCGCCCCCCCAAGTCAAAAGGAGAAGCCCCCCCCCAAAGGCACTTACGGAGCTGTAGAGGTACCCCTCGCCATTCATGGCCACGTAGAGGCCGGCCTTCACGCCTTGGATCGCCACCACACGCAGGCCCACTGGAATGAGGTTGAAGAGGGCTGGAAGAGAGGAAGGGAAAGGTCAAGGGCTTGGGGGGCTCAAAACTGAGGGGACCCCTCCCACACCCCGAGTCAGGAAACCTCACTTCTCATGCAACAACTCCCAGCACCTTCAGGGCACCTAGAACGTTTTTAAGCAGAAACGTCTTAAGAAGCCAAAGAGACATGAGGGTTCATTGACCATCTAAAGCAAGGGATCTCCAACCTTGGCCTCTTTAAGACTTGTGGATTTCAACTCCCAGAATTCTATGCCAGCTGGGGGATTTTGGGAGTTGAAGTCCACAAGTCTTAAAAGTGGACAAAGGTTGGTCACCCCTGATCTTAAAGTATGTGAGGAACACAGCTATGATGCTCTGCTCTTCTCAGTGGATATTTCATTCAACCCCTTCAATTAGAGGACTGGCAGATTAAGCTTTAAGAATGTACATTTATGACAAAAAATGATTTTCTACCTAAAAAAGTAGTCCGATACTCAGCATTTTTCAAATTTGTTTACTTTAAGATGAGTGGAGTGCAACTCCCACAATTCTCTAACCAGGATGCTTTTAAATCAATGGACTTCAACTCCCAGAATCCCCCAGTCTGCATGCTTTAAGATGGGTGGACTTCAACTCCCAGAACTGACCAGCCAGGATACTTTAAGAGTGGAGGACTTCAACTCCCAGAATCCCCTGGCCAGCATTTTTTCAAAAGGGGTGAACTTCAACTCCCAGAATCCCCCAGTCTTTAAGATGGGTGTACTTCAACTCCCAGAATTCTTCAGCCATATTTATTTCTCCCAATTCTGAGAGTTAAGGTCCATATATTTTGAAATGGCCAAGTTTGAAAACTGTATTTATTATAACTAAATTTGGAAATTGTTTATTATGCACATAGCCATCTGGAACAACCCAAAGCTTGGGTTTTGTTCCAGAAAAGGTTTTATAACATTAGATTTTGTTTGGCTGGCTATAGCATTAAGGAGGAACAGTTCTAGATTAATTAGAAATTCTCATATATATTATTTTTGCTCTTTTTGTCAACCGGTGATACAATTTAAATAGTGCAGTGGTTCTCAACTTCTTCTTGACCACGGACCCCCTTTAAATAACTTTTGTGGTCATGGACCCCCAAAACCTAAGATTTAAATCATAACATTTCTTCAAGCCTTCACAGACCCCCTGTGATGACATTGCTCCCCCCCTTAGGTTTCCAGGGACCACAGATTGTGAAGCTCTGAAATAGTAGTTTTTAAAGAATAGAATAGAATAGAATAGAATAGAATAGAATAGAATAGAATAGAATAGAATAGAATAGAATAGAATAGAATAGAATAGAATAGAATAGAATAGAATAGAATAGAATAGAATAGAATAGAATAGAAGCTGGAAGGGACCTTGGAGGTCTTCTAGTCCAGCCCCCCGCTCAAGCAGGAGAACCTACACCATCTCAGACAAGTGACTGTCTATCTTCCTCTTAAAAAAAATACCAACGATGGAGCGCCCACAATTTCTGGAGGCAAGCAGTTCCACTGATTAACTGTCCTCACTGTCAGGAAGTTTCTCCTTAATTCCAGGTTGCTTCTCTCTTTGGTCAGTTTCCATCCATTGTTTCTTGTCCTGCCCTCTGGTGCTTTGGTGAACAACGTGACCCCCTCTGCCTTGTGGCAGCCCCTCAGATACCGGAATAACTGCTATCATGTCTCCCCTATTTCTTCTTTTCTTTAGACTAGCCAAACCCAAGTCCCGCAGCCGTTCTTCGTATGTTTTAGCCTCCAGGACTAACATCTTGTCTGATTATTCTGATACCTTAAGCAGTCTAGTGTGACTTGTATTTTGTAAATTCTGTCTGCATTTTGATATTTTGCAAATCTTTATTCTCTTTTAACTCCCTTTCTTTTTATTTTTGTCTTCAAGTACTGTTAGAACAAAAGCGTTTCTAAAACCAAGTAAAATTGGCAGAAATCTCCTCATTCACTTTCCAGCTACCACTTGTTCATATTTATTATTATTATTATTATTATTATTATTATTATTATTATTATTATTATTATTATTATTATTATTATTATTATTATTATTATTATTATTATTATTTCTTTTGATACTATTTATAGCTTGCTGCAAATCCCACTTTGGGGATTTGGATTGGATTTGGGATGGGGAAAGAAGAACAAAGCAATGGCAATAAATAGCCCTTTGCGGACAATTAAAAGTCATATAATAAAGGACATCTGATGAAGGAAAGACCAAAAGCATCTTAACATGACATTGCTTTGACTTGTTTGCAAAATGCAAGAAGGGCCCCAGAAATGGAGGGCTTCGGAGAGAAGCTCCATGCTCCACATCCCCAGAAGGGAACCCTCAGCAGGGCCTCCCACAATGGCCAGACTGGACACACAGCAGTCCAGCAACTGCGCTTTGCCTATGATGCAGCTTCCAGGCCATTTCTAAAGCCCACCAGAGGCAGAGTCAGCAACCAGGGGCACCCAGGCAGCGATTAGGGGGTTAAGGGTACATCACCAAAGGATCCAGCTTCAAGCAGGCTTGTAACTGGGATACCAGCCGAATCCGGGCAACCCCAACTAGTTCTGGTCCCACCTTAGCCGTGAAAGCCAGCTGGGTGACTTTGGTCCAATCACCGGGAGACGGTGAGTTCTAGTCCCGCTTTAGACATGAAAAGCATCTGGGTGATTTTGGGTCAATCACCAGGAGATCGTTCGTGCTAGTTCTGCTTTAAACATGAAAAGCATCTGGGTGATTTTGGGCAACCACCAGGAGATGGTGAGTTCTAGTCCCGCCTTAGGCATGAACGCCAACTGGGTGACTTTGGGCCAATCAATGGGAGATGGTGAGTTCCAGTTCCGCTTTAAACATGAAAGGCATATGGGTGACTCTGGGCCAATCACCGGGAGATGGTGAGTTCTAGTCCCGCCTTAGGCATGAACGCCAACTGGGTGACTTTGGGCCAATTTCCAATAGACGGTGAGTTCTAGTCCCGCCTTAGGCATGAACGCCAACTGGGTGACTTTGGGCCAATCACCAGGAGATGGTGAATTCTAGTTCCGTGTTAGGCATGAAAGCCGGCTAGGTGACTTTGGGCCAATCGCCCAGAGACGGTGAGTTCTAGTTCCGTCTTAGACATGAAAGCCGGCTGGGTGACTCAGGGCCAATCACCAGGAGACGGTGAGTTCTAGTTCTCAGCCTAACATACCTCTCAGGCTGTTGTGGGGAAAACAGAAAGGAGGAGCTGTGTTAAATATGTTCATCGCTTTGAGTTATTTGTGGAAATAATAAAGGGAAATTAAAAAAAACAATCGCAGGTTTGTTTGCCTCGGACATACAGCCAGATGGTGACCCTGGGCCAGCGCCCCCCCCCCCAGAGTGACCAGAGGAAGAAGAAAGCCAGAACAAACCTGGAAAATATTGCTCTAAGAAAACTGCAGGGCTCAGCTTTCCAGGAGTCAAGACTGACTTGAAGGCCCAATTTAAATAAAATAAATAATAAACAAATAAAAAAAGCAAAACCGTGACAGCCAGCTTTCCCCTCCAAGACAAGAATAAGAGTCCCAAGAATCCACAATTAACCACCAGGCTGTCAGGCTAAACGGCCCTGCGGAAAGCAATAAAAAAGTGAAAACAAAGGGCCCCCAAGAGCTGAACCTCACAATAAATCAGCTCAATTAAGCAGGCACCAGAATTAAATGCTGCTTAACGAAGGATCTTGGCAGGGGGAAGAGAGAGGGGGAGGATCCAGGGTGGGGCAGAATGTCCCCCTCCCATCGCTGGGACCGTCTCTGCAACTGACTCACAATTATGATGGTCGCAGCGTCCCGGGGTCATGTGATCCCCTTTTGTGACTTCCCGACAAGAGAAAGTCAATGGGGGGGGGGGGGAAGAAGCCAGATTCATTTAACAACCGTGTGACTAATTTAACAACCGCAGGGTTTCGCTTAACAAACGTGCAAAGGATCAAACGGGGCAAAACTCAACTTAACAAATGTCTGGCTTTGCAACATAAATTCCATTGTATTCTCTGCTGCTCTAACATCAGGAGCCAAGCATCTTTTTTTAAAAAAAACAAACAAAACAAGTGTGAAAAAGGATGCAGGAGAGATTTATTTAAAGGGGAAGCGCTGACAACACATGCTGCATGCAGGAAACAGCTGCCTGGGCTGTAATTTAACACCTTCCTTGTTTAATTAAAAAAAAACCAGCCGAAAGAACCTGTGGCTTCTTAGGGAACTTGATGTACGGTAGGGCAGTGTGTGTGTGTGTGTGTGTGTGTGTGTGTGTGTGTGTGTGTGTGTGTGTGACACACTCACTGTAGTCACTGTTTTCGTCCTTGGTCCCGTCAATGGTCCCGTCCGGGTGCATCTGTAGGAAGAATTCCTGCTGGCTGAATAACCTGGTCACGATCCCTTTCAGCTGGGGTTCTGCGGGGCGGGAAGAGCAGAAGAGAGGTCTGGGGTCACCAGCCGGCCTTTGCGAGTCAGGGGTGCATGCACAACCCACACGCACACGCACACACAACGGTACATCCCCCCCCAGGGACCCATGTTTGGCTGAAGCGATCCTGCCCAGGGCTTTTCCCACTGAATCCCAAGGGTCCAAGGTCAGCCTGGCCTGGGAGCGAAGTGCCCCGGTCATCTGGCCTCCGGTCTTCCGTAGCATCTGTGGCAACAGCCCCTGGCCCAGTTCCCCCCATTCCAGCAAATGCTGCCCCCAGCGTAGACAAAGGTTCAAATCTAGGAGGCAGGGGGTTAGGGATGGAGAAGGGGGGAAATAACAGACCTGGAAAGGACCTCGGAGGTCTTCAAGTCTGACCCCGTGCCTATGGCAGGAGACCTTATACCGGGGGTAGGCAACCCTGGCTCTTTTATGACTTGTGGACTACAACTCCCAGAATTCCTGAGTCAGCATGATTGGTTCAGGAATTCTGGGTTATTGAAGTCCACAAGTCATAAAAGAGCCAGGGTTGGCTACCCCTGCCTTATACCATCCTAGTTAAATGGCTGCCCAGTTTCTTCTTAAATAGCTCTAGCATTGGAGCACCTGCAACTTCTGGAGGCAACTTCTGTCCCGCTGATTAATTGTTCTCATTATCAGGAAATCTCTCCTTAGTTCCAGGCTGCTTCTCTGCTTGATAAGTTTCTATCTGTTATTTCTTGTCCTGCCTTCAGGGGCTTTGGAGAATAGGGTGACACCCCCCCCACACACTCTTCTTTGGGGCAAACCCTCCAATATTGGAAGTTGTTATCATGTCTCCCCCGCCCCCCGGTCCTTCTTTTCATTAAACTAGACACACCCAATTCCTGCAACTTTTCTTCATACGTTTTACATATGATGTTATCATACGACGACGTCACGCAAACGATCCAGGGGATGTGATTTGTGCAAATGGCACCCTTGAGTTCATATGCACAAAGATAGCACAGCACAGGGGATGTCACTCTGGCTTGTTCATAAGGCATGCAAGCTGCAGAAATAGACCAACCAGGGATTTTCTGACCCAAGGCCCCTTGTCTGAACAGCTAACCCCCTCCCAATGGCTGGGTTTAGGCACACACCCCCCCCCATTTAGCCTGCTCACTTCATGAACCCATTTCCTGGATGCTCACAGAAGTCTGAACCCTTAAGATCTGAATTCACACTATACAATAAGCCACAAAACAATGATAGTTGTTCACTTACGACCATAACTGGGATGAGAATTTCCTTTGCTAAGCAAGGCACTTGTTAAGCGAGTAGTAACATCACTAGGTAGTAACTAGCCCTGATGATGTTCCCTACTTGGGTCATGAAACGTCTGCAAGAAAACCACCCGGCTCAGACAGCATCAAGGAACCCAGAGTCCTTTTCTGCTGCTGCTGCTTCCTCCTCCTCCTCCTCCTCCTCCTCCCTGCAAAACCCTTTCCCTTCTAGCATGGATGATGTTGCCTAGTTGGGCCACGAAATGTCTTCAAGAAAACAAGCAAGCTCAGAGAGCACCAAGCAATCCACAGTCCTCCTCCTAATCTTGCAAAACCCTTTCCCTTCTTGCACTGATGTTGTTACCTAGTTTGGTCATGAAATGTCTGCACGAAAACAGCCAAGCTCAGAGAGCACCAAGGAACCCAGTGCTCCCCCTCTCCTCCTCTTCCTCCTCCTCCTCCTTGTCTTCACACACCCTTCCCTTTCTAGCACTGATGATGTTACCTAATAGGATCATGCAACGTCTGCAAGAAAACCACCCAGCCCAGAGAGCACCAAGGACCCCACAGTTGTCCTCCCCCTCCCTCTCCACCGTCCCCCATCCTCCTCTTCCTCCCCACCCACTTTCTTCTAGCACTGATGAAGTTGCCTAGTAGGATCATGCAACGTCTGCAAGAAAACCGCCCAGCCCAGACAGCACCAAGGGCCCCTCCTTTCAACCCTGAGCTACAAAGATTCTCCTTCATCGGCGTCGAGCATCTGCCCAGCTCAGCCTTTGCAAGTGCCAAACCGCGGGTCTTCTGTGCCTCCATGCCCAGAAAGGACTCAAGGCTCCCATCCCCCCCCCCGCCCCCTCCTGCGAAGACCCTTGTTGTGCGAATCCGGGCTGCCTGCTTTCCCTCCAGATTTAAGACCAGCAGGTGCCTCCTCCAGTTGGCCTGGCAAGGGAACCTCAGCCGGCAGCCAGGGACATTAAGCCCTCCCGAGCGAGGGCCCCAAAGGCCGAGCGCCTCCCCAGCTGAAAAATGGGGGGGGTCTCCTGGCTGCAGACCAGCTGTTTCACCACAACATCACACCACAAGGTGGACGACCCCTGCTTTGGCAGGATCTTGTGGTCTGCAGTTCCACGGCTCCCTGAGAGACGGAGGTTCCTTGGAGAGCAGACCTGACCTGCGAAGGATGTGGGCCCCCCCCTCGTGCCTTGGGCCTCGTTTTTGTGACTGTGCGCTGCTGGCACACAACGGCTCCGCACACAGGTCCGAGCCCGCTTCTTCAGGGTGGGGTGGGGGGCTTGTCTGCACAATCTCTCTCTTTTTTCTTTGCCCGCTTTCGAATCGATCCCGAAACCGGCTGAGCAACGTCCAGCTCAGCCATACGGAGGAAGAGCAGTCCTCGGTTTACGACCATCCATCTAGTGACCGTTCAAAGTTACAACAGCACTGAAAAAGGTGACTTAGGACTAGTTTTCACACTTACGACCTTTGCAGCGCCCCCGCCCCATGATCACATGAACAGAAATGGTGCGGTTGGCAACCGGTTCCTATTTACGACGGTCACGCAACATCCCGGGGTCACATGACCCCCTTTTTACGACCTTCTGACAAGCAGTCAAACGGGAAGCCAGATTCCCTTAACAACCGTGTTCCTAACCGAACAGCTGCAGTGACTCATTTAACAACTGTGGCAAGAAAGTTCGTAACATAGGGCAAAACTCACTGAGCGACTGTCTCAGTTAGCAACGAAAATTCTGGGCTCAACTGTGGTCGCTAATTCAAGGTGGGCTTTCGGTGGACGAGAAAGGAGAAAAAGGAAACAACGGTTGGCTCCCCCATAAAACCCCATAAAACCCCCAAACACAAAGACAAACACAAAGACACACACACACACACACACACACACACACACACACACACACAAACCCACTGACTATTATTGGCTGTTGCATTATCTTTGCTTTCACCGGAATGGAGTCCCTGAAAAGAATGTGCCTCCCCCGCCCCAGAATGTTTAAGATGGCTACTCAATTAATGCCAGCCCTGTGAGGTAGGCCACACTAGGAGACAGACGCTGCTCCCTTTCTCCGATGAAGGCCTTCGTAACAGAATCTCGAAGGCCTGAGCTTTTCACATCCTTTGTGCTTTTTGATGGTTGTGCCATGCCAGCGGTAGCCTTCCCCTCAATAACGCCGGACTACCGTGCGCATCATCCACAGCGGGGAGGATAAGCGAGTCGTAGAAAATGAAGTTGATGTGGCTCTTGAGGCGAAGAAACTTCGGAAAGTTTCACAAATTCAAAACAAGACAAAGCATGAATAAAGACAAGCGATCTTTGGTTTATGACCACAGTTGAGCTGTTGCTAAGCAAGACACTTGAGTTTCGCTCCATTTTATGACCTTCCTTGCCGCAGTCGTTAAGTGAATCACTGCAGTTGTTCGGTTAGCAACAGGGTTGTTAAATGAATCCAGCTTCCCCGTCAAAAGGTTGCGAAAGGGGATCACCTCACCTGAGGACACGGCGACCGTCATAAATACGAGTCGGTTGCCAAGTGCATGAATTTTGATCATGTGACCGTGGGGGTGGGGGTGATGCAACTAAAGGGTAAAAAACGGTTGATTCTTTCAGTACGGTTGTAATGTTACATGGTCATTAAACGAACCGTTGTGATAAGATGTGTATTCTGAATGTTAGACTGTGATGTATTGTGATAATGGGAACTTTGGTTACTTAAAACTTGGAAACTAGAAATATTAAATGAATATTAATGGGAAATTAAAAACTGGGCAAAAACTAATTAGGGCATTGATTGTCTATAAAGATTGAATGTTAAAATAATAACGATATGTATAAGCCAAAAATTATTGATAAATGTAAGAATGTCATTTTTATCTAATTGATTTAATAAGAATTGTATTAGTTTAAACAGGAGACAGTAAATACTAAAAGGAAAAGAGGAAAAGTTTAATGTAACAGCTTGAGACTTGTACTAAAGATACTCGTATGTCATTGTATTATCGATTAACCCAGCTGCCACGTGGCTTTTCAAATACTTAAATATAAAATTAGAAAATCAATAAAACATTTAAAAAATAATAATAAACGAACCGTTGTTAAGTCAAGGACAGGGGTCTTCAAACTTGGCCCTTTTATGACTCACGGACCTCCACTCCCAGAATTCCTCAGCCAGCGTGGGGGAACTATGGCCCCTTCATGACTTGCGGACTTCAACTCCCAGAATTCCTCAGCCAGCGTGGGGGAACTATGGCCCCTTCATGACTTCCGGACTTCAACTCCCAGAATTCCTCAGCCAGCGTGGGGAAACTATGGCCCCTTCATGACTTCCGGACTTCAACTCCCAGAATTCCTCAGCCAGCGTGGGGGAACTATGGCCCCTTCATGACTTCCGGACTTCAACTCCCAGAATTCCTCAGCCAGCGTGGGGAAACTATGGCTCCTTCAAGACTCACAGACATCAACTCCCAGAATTCCTCAGCCAGCATGCCTGGCTGAGGAATTCTGGGAGTGGAAGTCCACAAGTCATCAAAGGGCCACGTTCCGAAGACCCCTGGTCAAGGGCAATGACCCTTGCATTTTTTTAAAAAGGGAGAAAGGCCCACCTCTACACAAAGCCAACACAACGATGCCAAAGCTCACAAACCAGTCCACAAACACACAAGCTTTGGTCAATTTTGGGCAGGCAAAAGAGCCGACTGTGTCTGTAACCCTAAGGCAGACTCTGGTGCCTGAAGGAACCCAAGTGGGTTGTGTGACTGGCTACGCAAGGCCTCAGTTCTCTGCTGCAATGCTGGGGTGTTAGTTACACCTTTATTTATTTATAGTTCATCTTTCTGAACCGCCCGTCTTCCTTGCACGGCTTGGAGCGAAGACAGGGTCTCTTCTGCCCGGAGCCCCCTCCCCACCGAACAGCCAGAAGCAGGGCAGACCCAAGCTGTGAGATTGCTGGTTGAAGCCCACCCACTCACTACCCCCCCCACGGCTCCCCTTTGCCTGGCCTGGCCGGCTTGTGAATGCTTTGCCTCGCAGTTGGGCCTCTGATGAAGAGAATGAGTGAGCTGGAAGGGACCTCGGAGGTCTTCTAGTCCAACCCCCTGCTCGGGCGGCAGAGCCTTTACCATTTCAGACGAGCAGCTGTCCCGCCTCTTCTTAAAAAGCTCAGCCTTCCAGGGCCAGCTTGTCCCAAACTGACTCTGCTTCCATATGGCTGACCTGTCCTCAGGAAGTTGATTTAGCGACAAAGTTGTTTACAGGAAGAATAATAACACTAAAAGAAGAATCAAAATAAAAGTTTCAAAACTCTCTCGTTCATGGGACTATTACTGTAATCCACGGCATCTTCTCTATCCCAAATCCTCCCCAAAGTTATAAATACTTCGTCCTGGATCAAACATATCCACAAAACAGAGGGGATATTATTGTACATGTCTTGGTTGGTGTGTGTGTGTGTGTGTGTAGGGAGGGGAGGTGGCTATGCACTTTTTTTCTTTTTTTAATTTTCTTTTGGATTGCTTTTTGGGGGGGGAGTTCTGCGTTTTGTATTTTAATCTTGTTTATAAAATATATATTTAGGAAAAAGAAAACGTTTCGCTTCTCATTCAAGAAGCGGAAGAAGAGAGAAAAAAAAGCTGCCTTTTGGGAGAACAAAAAAAGCTCCTTTGGAACCCAGGGCCAGCTCCGCTCACCGCCGTGCCTCGCTGGCAGGCCGTGCCTGGACGGCTGGAGGCTGCTGCCCCTGGGATGGTGGTCCGAGCGGAGACGGCTGGCCCAGCCCAGGAGGGGCAGATGGAGACACGGCTACCTTAGAAGCCCAGGCAGCAAACGGGCCCGCTCTGCAGGGAGGGCAGCTTCTGCTCCAGAACACAGAACCCAGAGCAACTGGGCAGAAGGAAGCTTGAAGGCAGCAATAAAGGAGAATCTCTGTAGCTCAGGGTTGAACTGTGGGGTCCTGGGTGCTCTCTGAGCTTGGATGTTTCCTTGCAGACGTTTCATGACCCAACTAGGGAACGTCATCAGTGCTGGAAGGGAGGAGGTTTCTTGGGGGGGAAGGAGGAAGAGGATGGTGGAGTCCTTGGTGCTCTCTGAGCTTGGCTGTTTTCTTGCAGATGTTTGATGACCCAACTAAGGAACATTTTTGGCACGCTATAGATGGGTTAGGACGCTGAGCTTGTCGATCAGAAGGTCGGCAGTTTGGCGGGTCGAATCCCGAGCGCCGTGTAACAGAGTGAGCGCCTGTTACTCGTCCCAGCTTCTGCCAACCTAGCAGTTCGGAAGCACGTAAAAATGCAAGTAGAAAAATAGGGACCACTACGGTGGGAAGGTAACAGCGTTCCGTGCGCCTTTGGTGTCTAGTCATGCCGGCCACATGACCACGGAGACGTCCTCGGACAAGCACTGGCTCTTCGGCTTTGAAACGGAGATGAGCACCGGCCCCTAGAGTCGGAAACGACTAGCACGCGTGTGCGGGGGAACCTTTACCTTTACCTAGATGCATGAAACATCTGCAAGAAAACCACCAAGCTCAGAGAGCACCAAGGACCCTACAGTTGTTGTCATCATTATTTTTCTCCTCCTCCTCTTCCTCCTCCTCCTCCTCCCTCTTCTTCCTCCTTCTCCTCCTCCTCCCGGCAAATCCCATTCTTTCTAGCACTGATGAAGTTACCTAGTTGGGTGATGAAACATCTGCAAAAAAGTTCAGCACCAAGGACCACACAGTCATCCTCCTTCTCCTCCTCCTTCTTCCTCTTTCTCCTTCTTCTCCTCCTGCCCCTCCCTGCGAATCCCATTCACTTCTAACACTGATGATGTCCCCTAGTTGGGTCATGAAATGTCTGCAAGAAAATCACGAAGCTCAGAGAGCACCAAGGACCCCACAATCCTCCTCCTCCTCTCTGCAACCTCCACCCCTTCTAGCATTGATGATGTTCTCTAGTTGGGTCATGAAATGTCTGCAAGAAAATCACGAAGCTCAGAGAGCACCAAGAACCCCATCATCATCCTCCTCCTCCTCTCTGCAACCTCCACCCCTTCTAGCATTGATGATGTTCCCTAGTTGGGTCATGAAACATCTGCAAGAAAACCACCAAGCTCAAAGGTGCACCAAGGACTCCACAATCAGGACCACCCTGATCCAGTAGATCCACGTGAGATTCCACTTTCATTTTGTTCCCATCCAGTCAAAGGTCTTATTAGCACCTCTTGCCATATTAATTACATTATCAATTTATGCAAATGGCCAAGGACATATTCCGCTGCACCGTTCAGAGCGGGTACAGACAATAACGCTGTGCAAAGCAGATCCTCGCTCGGCCGGGAAGACGCCACGCTGGAGGAAGCATCCCTCAAAAGCAGCCAGAGAAAGTGCTGATGCCAGAGAGGTGGACAGGATCTGTGGCACCGCCTCCCATTGGCTAACTCTCAGCTCGGCACTGCAGCTGTTGCTACCCTACAATTATTAGTAGGAAGCAAGTGGCACAATGGCCCTTCCAAGTCTCTATGCAGGTACCACGGAAGCGCCAACTAGAAAAACGTAAATTAGAAATATCTGTGGGATATTTCTGGTGGGATAGACAGCATCAGCACCAGATGGATTTGCAACTGACTGACAAACCGTACTCAGTAAGTAGTCCAGCACCACATCCACATGGAGGGAAGTAAGCAGTGGGGCACCACAAGGCTCCCTCTTAGGCCCAGTAAACTCTTCAATGTCTTCACCCATGACTTAGAGGAGGGAGTAGAAGGGGAAACTCATCAAATTTGCAGATGACACCAAACTGTCAGGAGTATTTTTTATTTTATTTTATTTTAATTCCATTTATATCCCGCCCTTCTCCGAAGACTCAGGGCGGCTTACAAGCTTAGCAGTAGCCTTCATTCTATGTATATGCCTGCTTATTAGGGCTTTCGGGCCCCCCACAAGCGGCATTATTACAAAGTCAGCTTAATTGCCCCCAACAATCTGGGTCCTCATTTTACCTACCTCGGAAGGATGGAAGGCTGAGTCAACCTTGAGTAGCCAACACAAGACAAACTCAGGATCCAAAAGAGCCTTGGTGGAGCAGTGGGCTAATGCCTCCTTAAGTAACACCAGCTGCCTGCAATTAGTGCAGGTTCGAGTCCCACCAGGCTCAAGGTTGACTCAGCCTTCCATCCTTCCGAGGTAGGTAAAATGAGGACCCAGATTGTTGGGGGCAATTAAGCTGACTTTGTAATAATGCCGCTTGGGGTGTGTGTGCAAGCCCTAATAAGCAGGCATATACACAGAATGAAGGCTACTGCTAAGCTTGTAAGCTGCCCTGAGTCTTCGGAGAAGGGCGGGATATAAATGGAATTTTTTAAAAAAAGATCTTGACAGACTAGAACAACGGGCCCTATCCAACAAAATGAGTTTCAAGGTGGAGAAAAGCAAAGTTTTACATTTAGGCAGGAAAAACCAAAGGCACAGATTGGGCGAGACCAGGCTCAAATACTATAACTGTGAGAGGGACCTTGGAGTCCCAGTGGACGATCACTTGGCCGTGAGCCAGCCGTGTGCGGCAGCAGCCAAAAAAGCTAATACAATCCTGGGTTGTATAAACAGAGGCATAGAATCAAGATCACGAGAAGTACTATTACCGCTTTGTAAAGCCCTAGTGAGGCCACACCTGGAATATGGCATCCAGTTTTGGTCACCACAATATAAAAGAGATGTTGCAACTTTGGAAAAAGTGCAAAGAATGGCAATTAAGATGATTAAAGGCCTGGAGACCAAAACATATGAAGAACTGTTGCAGGATTTGGGTATGGCCAGTTCAGAGAAAAGAAGGACCCGGGTGACAGGATAGCAGTGTTCCAGTATTTGAGAGGCTGCCACGAAGAAGGGGGGGGGGGTCTCCAAAGCACCTGAAGGCAAGACAAGAAGCAACGGATGGAAACCAATCAAGGAGAGAAGCAACCCAGAACTAAGAGAGAAATTTCCTGACAGTGAGAACAATTAACCAGTGGAACAACCTGTCTCCAGAAGTTGTGGGCGGGAGGCTTCTGAGAAGAGATTGGACAGCCATTTGTCCAGAATGTTCTACGGACTCCGGCTTGAGCAGGGGGTTGGACTAGAAGACCCCCAAGTTTCTTCCCAGCTCTGTTCTGATTGAAAGTGATCATGAAGCCCCTGTAAGAGGAGAGCTGTTGGGGGTCTGGCTTGCCTGACCCTCGTTTCTTGGGGGGTGGGGTAATCTTTCTGGAAGAGCCCTCTCTGGTCCAGAGGAAGATTCCTCTTTCATAAAACCAACCCCTCCTCTTTCATTCCTCCTCCTTGAAGTGCAGATTCATAAAGAGAGGAAGAGGAGAGGCCGCTGACTCATCGGCCCACTTCCCAATCCGAAGCTCCAGCCTGGTCAGAAGAAAAGTGAATTGGGAGGAAGCCGGATGCCAAGCAGGAAACATCCTCGTCGTTTTGGCAGAAAAAGGATGTTTCCACCCCCCCATCCGAGCAAAGCAGCTGCTGCCAGAATCTGGGAAGCCCTGCAAGGAACTCCAGAGAAGCCTTTCAAGCAAGGAAGATGAGCTGGATGGATGGGTGATGATGGGAGTTGAGGTCCTACGTATTTGAATGGGAGAGGGAGGGGAGAGGAGAGGAGAGGAGAGGAGAGGAGAGGAGAGGAGAGGAGAGGAGAGGAGAGGAGAGGAGAGGAGAGAAGGGAAGGGAGGGGAGGGGAGGGGAGGGGAGGGGAGGGGAGGGGAGGGGAGGGGAGAGGAGAAGAGAAGAGAAGAGAAGAGAAGAGAAGAGAAGAGAAGAGAAGAGAAGAGAAGAGAAGAGAAGAGAAGAGAAGAGAAGAGAAGAGAAGAGAAGAGAAGAGGGAATGGAATACCTCTTTGTGTGCCACCAAGCTCAGGAAGAGCCAAGGACCCCGCGGTCCTCCTCGTCCTCCTCCTCCTCCTCCTCTTCTCCACAAACCCCTCTCTCTTCTAGCACTGATGATGTAACCTGGGTGGGTCATGAAACATCTGCCAGAACGTCACCAAGCTCAGAAAGGAACAAGGACCCCTCCACTAAAGTTCTCCATCATCTCTTTACTATTTTTTTTCCTTTTTCTTATATAAACGTGAATTTGGCTTTCAAAAAGTAGAAGGGAGACTTCTTCCGTCCTCAGCTTTCGTTCTCTACAAGCAGAGGTCCCCAACCTTTTGGGTCCGTGGAGAGAGGCTTTTTCCTGGGGACTGGTTTCGTGTGCCGCCTGCATCCCGCGGATGGAGCTTTGCTTGTTTGTGCGGACCGGTTGCTGGCAGGCCAGGGCCCGGTACCGGTCCACGGACAGGGGGTTGGGGACCCCTGCTCCCCCCCCATCCCCGCATCTTGAAGCTGGTCTCCCACCCTCTCCGTGCTGCAAGCCGATCACAAAAGGCCGTCCTTGGTTTAATTTTTCACCTTCAGGGTTCGTTTTCCAGAGCTCACCCTGCTAATCAAAGGAACTTTCCGTGCACATTCGCATTTTTCACTTTGCAAAGGAAAATCATCTGGGCTGCAAAGTGCAAAGCCGGCTGGAGATTTACCCAAACCCAACCTGCCTCCCCCCCCACAACCTCAAAAACAATCTCTGGAGAGCCATCAGACTCCCAACGGCGGCAGCCCATCGCCCTTCCCTTGGGGATGGCAAGGCACCTTCCCCCAGAGCCAGCCGAGAGGTTTCTCCCCCCACCCTCCCATCCGAAAGAGCTGTTCCTCCCACCCACTTGTCGTCCTTCTCCACACACTCACACTAGCTGCTTCACGGGGAGGGGGGGGAGAAGGAAAATCAATTTGGGTAAGTGACAGCTTCTAAGGAGGTGAAGAATGATGATGTGTTAGTTCAGAGATCAAGACCGCATTTGTACAGATTAGATGTTTCTTCCTCGTAAAGGAAATTTCAGCGATGCCACCCAAGAGGAGGAGAGGAGAAGGCCGGAGACAAGAGGCAGAGAGGGCGGCAGGAGACGTGAAGGTAACCCTGGACTTACAACCATTCATTTAGTGACCGTTCGCTGGAAAAAAATGGGTTGTGACCATCCCAAAGGAGCTTTTTTCACGAGACAACTGTTTGTTTGTTTGTTTTTTTAAAAAAAATGCAAGAAAGTCCAGTTGCCTGGTGGAAAACCACCTTTGGGATAATAACCACGACCTGCGTGACTGAGAATCTTGGCTTATGACTGGTTTTCACACACGACCGTCGTCGCAGCGTCCCCAGGGCATGTCCCGGGGCTCATGTGATCTCCTTTTGCGGCCTCCGGACAAGCAAAGTCAAGAGGGAAGCTGGATTCCCTTATAACAGACACGTTACTAGCTTAACAAGTGTGGCGAGAAAGGTCGTAAAATGGGACAACGCTCACTTAACGACGGTTGTGCTTAACAGTGGAAGGTTTGGGCGTTGAAGGCTACCTTTATTCCACAAAGAATTCCTGGCTACTCTTTGGGGGAATTAGTTGATCACAAACCACAAGGTAGCCACGTTGTGCAGGGCTGGGGAAACGAAGGCCCCTTTATGACTTGTGGACCTCAACTCCCAGAATTCCTGAGCCAGCCATGCTGAGCCAGCCATGCTGGCTCAGGAATTCTGGGAGTTGAAGTCCACAAATCATAAAGGGGCCGTCATTCCCCATGCTGGCTCAGGAATTCTGGGAGTTGAAGTCCACAAATTATAAAGGGGCCGTCATTCCCCATGCTGGCTCAGGAATTCTGGGAGTTGAGGTCCACAAGTCATAAAGGGGCCGTCATTCCCCATGCTGGCTCAGGAATTCTGGGAGTTGAAGTCCACAAATTATAAAGGGGCCGTCATTCCCCATGCTGGCTCAGGAATTCTGGGAGTTGAGGTCCACAAGTCATAAAGGGGACGTCATTCCCCATGCTGGCTCAAGAATTCTGGGAGTTGAGGTCCACAAATCATAAAGGGGCCGTCATTCCCCATGCTGGCTCAGGAATTCTGGGAGTTGAAGTCCACAAATCATAAAGGGGCCGTCATTCCCCATGCTGGCTCAGGAATTCTGGGAGTTGAGGTCCACAAGTCATAAAGGGGCCGTCATTCCCCATGCTGGCTCAGGAATTCTGGGAGTTGAGGTCCACAAGTCATAAAGGGGCCGTCATTCCCCATGCTGGCTCAGGAATTCTGGGAGTTGAGGTCCACAAGTCATAAAGGGGCCGTCATTCCCCATGCTGGCTCAGGAATTCTGGGAGTTGAAGTCCACAAATTATAAAGGGGCCGTCATTCCCCATGCTGGCTCAGGAATTCTGGGAGTTGAGGTCCACAAGTCATAAAGGGGCCGTCATTCCCCATGCTGGCTCAGGAATTCTGGGAGTTGAAGTCCACAAATTATAAAGGGGCCGTCATTCCCCATGCTGGCTCAGGAATTCTGGGAGTTGAGGTCCACAAGTCATAAAGGGGACGTCATTCCCCATGCTGGCTCAGGAATTCTGGGAGTTGAGGTCCACAAATCATAAAGGGGCCGTCATTCCCCATGCTGGCTCAGGAATTCTGGGAGTTGAGGTCCACAAGTCATAA
The DNA here is from genome assembly GCF_964194415.1 of Vipera berus. Lineage (NCBI taxonomy): Eukaryota > Metazoa > Chordata > Lepidosauria > Squamata > Viperidae > Vipera > Vipera berus. The sequence continues at coordinate 877,810 of NC_138207.1, read as the reverse complement.
AGGGGCCGTCATTCCCCATGCTGGCTCAGGAATTCTGGGAGTTGAGGTCCACAAGTCATAAAGGGGCCGTCATTCCCCATGCTGGCTCAGGAATTCTGGGAGTTGAAGTCCACAAATCATAAAGGGGCCGTCATTCCCCATGCTGGCTCAGGAATTCTGGGAGTTGAGGTCCACAAGTCATAAAGGGGCCGTCATTCCCCATGCTGGCTCAGGAATTCTGGGAGTTGAAGTCCACAAATCATAAAGGGGCCGTCATTCCCCATGCTGGCTCAGGAATTCTGGGAGTTGAGGTCCACAAGTCATAAAGGGGCCTTCGTTCCCCATCCCTGACGCAGTACAACCTCCCTCAACAGAACATGTTCAGTTGTGTTGGAACTCACAACCTGACAATTCTGAGCTCAAAGTCTCAAAGTCACCTGGAAATGGCCGATATTCTCTTGCAACCCCATGGAGGGATGGGTTTCCTGCTCTTTCCAGGTTGGGAGGTTAAGCCCACCATTTTCATCCTTTTGTTCCTCACAAGGAATCCAGCTGAGTGACAATGGAGCAAGGCTGCTGTGGCCGCAACTGGTGCCCACCCACAGCCAAAGTAGACGCAGCCTGCAGATTTTATGAAGAGACAAAGCACCAATGCAGGGCCTGGATAATGATCAAGGATGCCAGGAGGATCCTTCAGGTGAAAATTAAGACCTCCAAAGATAGAATCTGCCACGGGTGGGAAGTTCTAACTGGCCACAGCAGGAATTGTTCTCCCCATACAAACAGAGACGCATCAGAGTGACGAAGGTGGCAAATGACAAAAGAGATAAATTTCCACTTTGTCACCTGCTGTGTTCCCAATAATTGGTCCTCCCAAGAGGCTGAAGTCTGTATTTAAAAAAACAAACACCAAAGGCGACTAATTTCAAACCCAGATCTGAGGTCAAGCTTTTGAGGAATCTCACGTTCCTGGCTGGTTCCTGGTCTGCTAAATGGGCCTGCAAGTCCTGATGAGACATGTGGAGGGGTCACCATGCCAACGTCCTGTTAATTTGGGACCCATTCACACAAGACCTGGTTATATAACAGCCAGTTAAATAGTAAGGCCAGACATGCATCAGCCTGAGGGCTGGGCTGGTGTTCAAGTCCACCACAGGGGACTGCAACAGAGGTGTCCATCAAAGACATGGGCCACCGATATTTCTAGACTCTACACATGCCACAAAGCACTGTGAGCCTGTCACACGCCTATAACCCAGACAGAAATAAGCAAAGATGTGTTTCCGGCTTTAAAAGGTGCTTTGGAGAATAGGCTGACCCCTATTCTCAAAAAGTTGACAACAAGCTTAAAAGGTTCCTAAGACCAACAGTCACTACTCAGGGCAAGGAACTTAATGGACAGGCTGAAGACTGTGTAGACCTCCTTTGCGGAGAAGACTTGGGAAAAAGTGCTAAGAAGAGCAACTAAGATGATTAAAGGCCTGGAGACTAAAACACATGAAGGACGGTTGCAGGAACTAGCAGGAAATGGCCAGTCTAGAGAAAAGAAGAACTAGGGCTGACATGAAAGCAGCGTTCCAGTATTTGAGGGGCTGCCATAAAGAAGAGGGGGTCAACCTCTTCTCCAAAGCACCAGAGGGCAGGACAAGAAGCAACGGATGGAAACTAATCAAGGAGAGAACCAACCTGGAATTAAGGAGAAATTTCCTGACAGTGAGCACAATTTATCAATGGAAAGACTTGCCTTCAGAAGTTGTAGGTGCTTCATCATTTGAGGTTTTTAAGAAGAGATTGGACAGTCACTTGTCTCAAATTGTCTAAACTAGTAGACCAACGAAACGCAGTGGAGGTAGTATACCTAGATTTTACCAAGGCATTTGACAAAGTAGACCGCAACCTACTCCTTGGTAAGCTAGAAAGGGGTGGATCACTTAACTCTAAGCCAGCAGTGTGTAGCAGCAACCCAAAAAGCTAACACAATCCTGGGTTGTATAAACAGAGGCATAGAATCAAGATCACATGAAGTATTAGTACCACTTTACAAAGCCCTAGTGAGGCCACACCTGGAATTCTGCAGCCAGTTTTGGTCACCCTATCACAAAAAAGATGTTGAGAGTTTGGAAGAAATTCAGAGAAGAGCAATTAAGATGATCCAAGGCCTCGAGACCAAAACGTACGAGGAACGGCTGAGGGACTTGGGTCTGGCTAGTCTAAAGAAAAAAAGAAATAGGGGAGACATGATAGCAGTTATTCCAGTATCTGAGGGGCTGCCACAAAGAAAAGGGGGTCACGTTATTCTCCAAAGCACAAGAGGGAAGGAGGAGAAACAACGGTTGGAAACTGATCAAAGAGAGAGGCAACCTGGAATTAAGGAGAAACTTCCTGACAGTGAGAACAATTAACCAGTGGAACAGCTTGCCACCAGAAATCATGGGCGCTCCATCACTGAAGGTTTTTAAGAAGAGACTGGACAATCACCTGTCTCTGACGGTGTAGGTTCTCCTGCTCAAGCTGGGGGCTGGACTAGAAGACCTCCAAGGTCCCTTCCACCTCTATTCTATTCTATTCTATTCTATTCTATTCTATTCTATTCTATTCTATTCTATTCTATTCTATTCTATTCTATTCTATTCTATTCTATTCTATTCTATTCTATTCTATTCTATTCTATTCTATTCCTACTCTACCCTACCCTACCCTACCCTACCCTACCCTACCCTACCCTACTCTACTCTACTCTACTCTATTCTATTCTATTCTATTCTATTCTATTCTATTCTATTCTATTCTATTCTATTCTATTCTATTCTATTCTATTCCATTCTAAATTGATTGGGGTCTCCTGCTTGAGCATGAGGTTGGACTAGAAGACCTCTAAGGTCCACTCCAGCTCTATTCCGAATGATTGATTGAGAATGTGAGGCTTCCAGGGCAACCTGGTTCCTGCCTGATGGTGTGAGTTATTCTCACCAGCCTGTGAATTTCCTGGTGCCTGAGGAGGCTTTTGGGTTCTTGGGAAACTGTCCCCCAAGCTAGAAGAACCGGTCAAGCCAGGGCCAACTTGGAGTCCCTTGCACAAGTCGTAAATTGCATAAGCTTGACCTACTCGACATCCAGGAACCACACGTGGTCGTTGCCAGGAGAAGGCAACCAGGCTTGGGAGCTTCTTGTAACTTGAGCAGACATCAATAAAGTTGCTTAGTACTTTAGCTATTTACAAGCAGCTCTGACGGCTTGCACCTGACACCTGGAAACTGCCAGAATCCTTCCTTGGTGCAGATGCCTTCAAGTGATGCGACAACCAACCACCGGGAGACCCAACAGATGAGCAAAACACATCTGCAGAAGTGGCAGCTGGACAAAGGTGCATTTTGTGGAGAAACGTCTGTGGAGATTCTCAGTCCTCCAGGTGCTGGTTGTCCCAAAGTTGCTTTTTCAGGAGGCAACAGGACTTTCCTTTCTTTTTCCTTTGAAGACATTTTGCTTCTCCTCCAAGAAGCTTCTTCAGCTCTGACTGGAGGGTAGGGAAATGGAAGGATTTATACTCCTTGCAGCCAGCTGGTCATCTGCAATTTTAGAGGGCTGTTGAGGCCACCTGGAGGCTTACCTGTGTCCTCGGGGTCACCTGAGCGGTGCAAATGGGGGTGGAGCCTCCTTGGAACTGCTGAAAGGACTCCACCCCCATTTGCAACGCTCAGGTGACCCCGAGGACACAGGTAAGCCTCCAGGTGGCCTCAACGGCCCTCTAAAAGAAGGCAAATGACCAGTCATCTGCAAGGAGTATAAATCCCTTCATTCCCCACCATCCAGTCAGAGCTGAAGAAGCTTCTGGGATGAGAAGGGAAACGTCTTCAAAGGAAAAACAAGAAAGTCCAGTTGCCTCCTGAAAAACAGCATCTTTGGGACTTTCTGGGAAAGATGAAACAGACCAACCGTCTCTGCCCACAGCCTGCAGTTCAATCCAGGGGGGGGCCTCTAGATTGACTCAGCTTTCTATCCTTCTGAGGTCATTAAAACGAGGACCCAGATTGTTAGGGGCAATGTGCAAATAATACTTCCATTATACCCCCCAAAGAGTGCTATGGGGCGGTATATGAGCCTAAATGCTAAATTCCCAAAAGATGCTGAGAGAAGACAGGTGAGCCAGGGCCCCCAGGGGGCGGGGGGCAGGGGGGGGGGCTCCCAAGAGCCTGTGGAAGCCAAGAAGGAAATATCTCCGAGCGACAGGTTTTATGCCCCTGTAATCTCATTAGTTCCATTTGGGAAATTAAAATCAAGCCTCTGGATTCCTTTGACGCTTGCTTGGCAAAGGATTTGCACGCCCAACATGCCTTTACTTGGGAGAAGATGCGGGCAGATCTTCCAGGCCAGATCTTTTTAAGATCTCTTCCTCACCCCCACCTCCAATTTCATTAGCACAGTAACTTTCCATTCCCATCACAATTTCCAACTCTCTCTCGTCCCGCCCACAGCCTGAATGTCTGGACGTTCTGTGACATGACAACATCACAGAGGCAGATTGGGCCCACCAACTGCCAATTTCCCACCGTAGCCAGGATAACAGGGGGCAGAGACCCTCCATACCTTTGGGGTGACAGGGTGAGCCTCAAAGGTATCCGTACAACCAGGAATATTGCAGGCAATCTCACAACACGGCAGCCGTGGGTGTGCTCATCCACGCACAGAATGGTGACTAGCCCAGGGTCACGTCGGCGTACAAATTTAATAAATAATAAGCAGACAAATAACTGCATTAGCAAACTCATCAGTTAAAAGGAAAATGAGTGAGGGTAAAGGAAGACACTGCCGTAGAATTTGGATTCAGAATCAGAATCAGAATAGAGCTGGGAGGGCACCTCGGAGGTCATCTAGTCCAACCCCCTGCTCAGGCAGGAGACCCTCTACCATTTCAGACAGGTGGCTGTCCCGTCTCTTCTTTAAAAAGACTCCAGTGATGGCAGAAATAGTCTCAAGCCTATCGGCCTCCCAGAATAAACCAGATGGGAATCACGACCAGATAATTCTACTTTATTGAAAGAATCTTGCAGGTTTGAAAGGACGAATCTCCCGCCGTCTCTTTTACAGCCGGAGAAACTAGGCAGGGTCCCTTCTGAATTTCTTTCCCCACCCACTATGCAGCCAGAGGCTACACGATCTCTTATCTCTGTGTTCTTTTCCTCCGTCTCCCAAGGCCTTTCCGGCATCGCATTACCACGCCCCGTGTAGTTGCCTAAATAAAGTTCTAACAAGTTCGGAAAAAATGCACACACACATGCAAGCAAATGAGACAAGCCCTCTATACCACAGAGAGAGAGGGAGGGAGGGAAAAAGAGAGAAGGGGAGGGAGAGGGAGGGAGAGAGGGAGGGGAAGAGAGAGGGAGAGGGAGGGAGGAAGGGAGAAAGAGAGAAGGACGAAGGGAGAGGGGGGAGAGAGAGGGGGAGAAAGAGGGAGAGGGAGGGAGGGAGAGAGAGAGAGGGAAGGGGAGGAAGAGGGAGAGGGAGGGAGAGAAAATGGGAGAGGGAGGGAGGGAGGGAGGGAGAGGGAGATCTTGCATAGGCAAAACACAGCCTGGTTAGCTCACCCATAAACCATACACACTTTCAAAACAAAAGGGACAAAACGTGCACCAGCTGATCCATCACAAGCCAAACACCTCCTCCCTCTCACCCCCCACCCCCCCACCCCGTGGCTTCCCCCCAGGATGGTCCCTGCTGCCGCAACTTACCTTTCCATTGTTTCTGGGCGGGGGGACAGGCTTCCAAGCAAAGCCCTGAGTTGTAGCCACCTGACATTTTTACAAAAGTGGCCTGGGGGGCTGCGAGGCATTTTTGCCAATAAGAGGAGGCTAGGATGATGGGCTGTGTTTTGCAGCACGCCAGCTTCCCACTGAATTCAAGGCGGACCACAAGAAAGCCTCGCTTTGAAAAGCCAGAGAGCCGAGGAGAGGCCCAGAAACGGGCCCTCAAACACAAGGAAACACACACCCCCAAAAAAACCTACATCTCTCCTGCAGGCCCAGGGCCCAAACGCTGTGGCAGGAGACGCTAAAACGGGGTTACACCAAGAGGAGACCAGCAGAAACCCTTCCTGCAGCGTCTCCTGGCCCACGAGTTGCTCAAAGTGCATTTCCTGAATGCCTTCCTTGGTCTCCATCCAAGCCAAAATGGCACGAGTGGTCAACCCAACACTTGGACCAGCCAGGAACGTTTCAGAAAGAGCTGAGTTATCAAACGCTTTGAAGATGGACGAGGCTGCAGGAGGCAACTTCTCGTCTCTTCTGCTCACGCACACACACACAAACACACACACACAAAACCTTCAAACGCCAAGCTGAATCTTCTTTGGAAAAGAAGGATTTATTTTTTTCTTTAAACATTAGAGCAAGGGTCCCCCAACCATGGGCACTTTTTGACTCGTGGACTTCAACTCCCAGAATTCCTCAGCCAGGGACGCTGGCTGAAGAATTCTGGGAGTTGAAGTCCACGAGTCATGAAGGGGCCATAGTTCTCCCATGTTAACCCAGGAATTCTGGGACTTGAAGTCCTCAAGTCATGAAGGGGCCATAGTTTCCCCATGCTGACCCAGGAATTCTGGGAGTTGAAGTCCGCAAGTCAAGAAGGGGTCATAGTTCTCCCACACTGGCTGAGGAATTCTGGGAGTTGAAGTCCACAAGTCATAAAAGAGCCAAGGTCGCCTACCCCTGGTCTAGCAGTACATTGGCACAAGGTTCCTCTGGGGGATGGGGGTTATTTGTCGGCTTGATGATGGCTTAGAGAGTGTTATGTGAGCTCTGCCTATTTATTCAGCATATAGTGCTAAGGCAGAAAATCTGCTAATTCACTAGTTATAGTGGCGTTTCTCCACCCCCACCACAATTTCTCCTCCTCCACCACCAGCTTAGAAATGCAGCACGTCAGGCTAATTCTGCCGACTGCCGGCAGTTCGACCCTGACCATCCAACCTTGATCCTGAAGGCTCCAGGTCGACTCGCTCTTCCATCCTTCCGAGGTCGGGAAAATGAGGACCCAGATTGTTGGGGGCAAACAACATTGACTCTTGTAAACCGCTTAGAGAGGGCTGTAAAGCGTCGCGAATCGGTGTAAAAGCCTTCGTGCTATTTTCCTTGCCCTTCTCCGCCACTCATCCTCTTCCTCCTCCCTTCTCACCACCATCGCTCCTCGTCTTTCTCCTTCTTCTCTACCACCATTCCCCCCCACTCCTCCTCTTTTAAAATAATGCCAATTGTCACTTTGTTCTGGAAAAACTGTGGAAGAGCTGACCAGTGGTATTTTGAGGAGGGGGGGTAGGTAGATGAAAAGGGTCAAGAGGTAGAGGAAGCCTGCCCGAATCCATTTCCCACCCCACCCCCCGTGGTTCTTATAGGCATGTAAGCTTCTCTGTGGGCATCTCTGCCTTCCTGCTCAAAATGGGATGCCAGCCTCACCCATTCAGCCCCCTTTCAGAGGAATTCTGGGAAACTACTGCTTACACACACACACACACACACAAACACACACACAACTATTTTACAAAATCTGGCGCAGGGGATGAAACGTACCCCCTAATCCCGTGTTCCCTTCACTTGGGGGAAAGAGTCTGTTTTGGGGAAAGCTTCAGCATGGGTGGATTTCAACCAAATAGCCTTGAGAAGTTGGAGACAGTATAAAAGGGAGGCTGGGAGGTGCCCACCCACCTGGGTTAAGGGGTCCTACGCATGGCTGTGGCTTACCTTATAGGTCAGGTGTAAGGGTTACACCATAAAGACTGCAGAGAAGAGCAACAAAGACAATAATGGAGCTGGACGTTAAAACATATGAAGAACGGTTGCAGCAATTGGGTGGTTTAATAAAAAGGACTCGGGGGGGAGGGGGGGAACGATACCGGTTGCATCTTCCAATATTTGAGGGGCTGCCCCAAAGAAGAGGGAGTCAAATTATTTTCCAAAGCATCTGAACGCAGGACAAGAAACAACAGTTGGAAAGGAATCAAGGAGAGATTCAACCTGGAACTAAGGAGGAATTTTGCTAATAGTGAGAACAATCAGCCAGTGGAATGGAAGTTGCCTCCAGACGTTGTGGGCGCTCCATCACTGGAGGCTTTCCAAAAGAAACTGGGTAGCCATTTATCTGAAATGATATTGGTTCTCCTGCTTAAGCAGGGGGTTGGACTAGAAGACCTCTGAGGTCCCTTCAAACTCTATTATTCTACGCTCTAAATCACTGTGACGTTGGAAGAGGCAACAAGGCAATCTATTCCAGGGGTTCTCAACCTTCGCAAACTTTAAGACCCGAGGACTTTAATTCCCAGAATTCCTGAAGTCCCCAAGTCTTAAATTTGCCAAGGTTAGGAAATTCTAATCTATTCCAACTGCCTGCAACATGCATTAAATTGCATTAAGTCCAAAGAGCTCTTAGGAACTGCTGAATCGAAACCAGCTGTTCGTAGTGATAAGAGGGCTGCAGTGCCGTCCTGGGCCACCTCCAGCCCCGAATCCTTGACCCCAACCAGGCACAGGGCAGGCGAGTGTCCTGCTGGGGTCCAAAGATCTGCTCGATCCCGAATCTTCTCACCCAAAAGACCTTTGGAAATGTCGGGAGCAGGCAAAGCTTTTCACGGGACCCCCCGAGTGGCTTTCTTTGTCAGCAAGGTCACAAACAGTGAGAACAATTAATCAGTGGAACTACCTGCCTCCAGAAGTTGTGAAAGCTCCAACACTGGAAGTTTTTAAGAAGAAATTGGAGTTTGTCTGAAATAGTATAGGGCATGGTTCCCAACCTTTTCTATACCCCGCACCCCTAGAACGTCTGATATATTCTCGCACCCCTTACAAGAGTTTGAAATAACAACAACCAATTATGCATGTACACTATAATTTTGAGGTTTTTGCACCCCCTGGAATATAATCTTACACCCCCAGGGGTGTGAGCACCCCTCACTATTATCATTGTTATGATTATTTTTATTATTATAATGTGATCACATGGCCCCAGGAGACAGCAACCGTCATAAATATGAACCAGTTGCAAAGCATCCAAATTTTGATCACGTGACCACGGGGATGCTGCAACGGTCATCAGCATGAGAAATGGTGGTAAGTCACTTTTGTCAGTGCCATTGTTGACTGGTCCAGAAGAGGAGACCTTTCTCTCCTCGCTGGCCACTAGGATATTGTTGTTGTTGTTAGTTGCGAAGTCGTGTCCGACCCATCGCGACCCTATGGACAATGTTCCTCCAGGCTTTCCTGTCCTCTACCATCTTCTGGAGTCCATTTAAGCTCACGCCTACTGCTTCAGTGACTCCATCCAGCCACCTCATTCTCTGTCGTCCCCTTCTTCTATTGCCCTCAATCTTTCCCAGCATTAGGCTCTTCTCCAGTGAGTCCTTCCTCCTCATTAGGTGGCCAAAGTATTTGAGTTTTAGCTTCAGGATCTGGCCTTCTAAAGAGCAGTCAGGGTTGATCTCCTCTAGGACTGACCGGTTTGATCGCCTTGCAGTCCAAGGGACTCGCAGGAGTCTTCTCCAGCACCAGAGTTCAAAGGCCTCAATTCTTTTGCGCTCAGCCTTTCTTACGGTCCAACTTTCACAGCCATACATTGCAACTGGGAAGACCATTGCCTTGACTATACGCACTTTTGTTGACAGGGTGATGTCTCTGCTTTTTAGTGTGTTGTCTAGATTTGCCATGGCTTTCCTCCCGAGGAGCAAGCGTCTTTTAATTTCTTGACTACAGTCCCCATCTGCAGTGATCTTGGAGCCCAGGAAAATAAAATCTGTCACTACCTCCATTTCTTCCCCATCTATTTGCCAGGAATTGAGAGGGCCGGATGCCATGATCTTGGTTTTCTTAATGTTTAGTTTCAACCCAACTTTACTAGCATGAGAAATGAGTGCAATGGTGCGATAGTTTGAACATTCTTTGGCACTGCCTTTCTTTGGAATTGGAATGTAAACTGATCTTTTCCAATCCTGTGGCCACTGTTGAGTTTTCCAAATTTGCTGGCAAATTGAGTGTAGCACTTTTACTGCATCGTCTTTTAAGATTTTGAATAGCTCAGCTGGAATACTGTCACCTCCACTAGCTTTGTTGTTGCTCAGCTTTTCTAAGGCCCACTTCACTTCACATTCTAGGATGTCTGGCTCGAGGTCAGTGACCACCTCATTGTGATTATCAGGGACGTTAAGCTCATTCTTGTATAGTTCTTCTGTGTAATTTTGCCACCTCTTCTTAATCTCTTCTGCCTCTGTTATGTCCCTGCCATTTTGGTCCTTTATCATGCCCATTTTTGCATTGAACGTTCCCTTCATTTCTCCAATTTTCTTGAAAAGATCTCTGGTCCTCCCTATTCTATTGTTTTCTTCTATTTCTTTGCACTGTTCATTTAAGAAGGCATTCTTATCTCTTCTAGCTATTCTCTGGAATTCTGCATTCAATTGGGCATATCTTTCTTTTTCTCCCTTGCCTTTTGCTTCCCTCCTTTCCTCAGCTATTTGCAAAGCTTCCTCAGACAGCCATTTTGCTTTCTTGCATTTCTTTTTCTTTGGGATGGTTTTGGTTGCTACCTCTTGTACAATGTCACGAACCTCTGTCCATAGTTCTTCAGGCACCCTGTCTATCAGATCTAATTCCTTAAATCTATTTGTCACCTCTACTGTATATTCAACGGGGATATGATTTAATTCA
>NC_138207.1:709085-866949 GCF_964194415.1 Vipera berus | reverse complement strand
GCAAACCCTTCTCCCTTCTAGCCCTGATGATGTTACCTAGTTGGGTCATGAAATGTCTGCAAGAAAAGAACCCAGCCCAGAGAGGATCAAGGACCTCTCAAATATATTCCCATTTTACAGGCAGAGGCATTAAGATCCCGTGGGAAGCAGAATTACGTCATTGTGCAAAGGACAAAGAATGGCTATCCTTTGGGCCATGAGGTCACAGCTGGCAGGACACCCCTTGTTCCCCCCCACACACCCCAAACCCATCACAACCAGCAAATTACCCCACACCAACTCATTAGGGATTGACCGAACACACCGATCCATAACAATCCAAAGCAGGTTGGGCTCTAACTCTGCTGACCCAACCCTGGGTCCCTCACTGGGTCAATGGCTCAGCCAGACACTCAGCTGGGGCTGCCATGCCTTTCCTCCCACAACTGGGCGGCCACTGTCCAGTCGCTTGGCCAGATTTGAGGGCAACTTGATGCAGCATTTACTTCTGTGCAAACTGCAATGAACCAGCCCAGCCAGATCTGAAGCTGGAAGCTGCACCAGCATGAACGCACGCGCACGCACACACGCACACACAAGCCCCCAACAAAAAGCCCAAAGGACAGGGGTCCACCGCCCGCCCCACACACAAAAGACACGGGTTTGAAAAATGGGGGGAGGGGGCATTTTCTCCTGGTTAAGAAGCAAGCCACCCTTGTGTAACTTCCCAGTAGGGTATGCTGAAACCCTGACTCAGCAATCCAGGGGTAGTCTGCACACCCAACGTGCAACAGCCTCGTCAAGGAACTCCCCGGATTCCTGGAATACAGCAGCCGTCCAGTAACCCAGCAAGACCAGGTTTGCACGACAGACCAAACTTTTAACACGCCGAAAATGTTGCGTGTGGACGCAGCCGCCACTTTCCTCGAGGCGAAGGAAACACCGTTATTATTATTATAACAGCAAGGGACTGGGCGAGCGGGTCGGGGCACAGGTTGGCTACGTCCAGGGTTTCCCAACAGAGTTAAAAGTGGTCCCGGGCAGCTGCCGCGGGGAAGACCAAGCGGGCCGAGGGGACCGGCTCCAACCGAGTCCTTCGGGCAGAGGAGCCCGGGGCGACCCGCCGGGCTCCGCACACGCCGCGCCTTCAGCCTCGCCCAGGAACAGGGTTGGCACTGCACCCCGCGCCGCCCAACCTCTCTACAATACGCGACGCCCCGAGCGGGGTGGGGGGCACGCGGGGACCAAGCGAGGTCCGTAGCCGGGCGGTCGAGCCTCCCGCTTAGGCGCAGTCTATCTGGGGAGGGGAGGGGCGCGCGGGAAAGCCGGCCGGCCGGGCGCCGTCGCAAGCGGACGGGGTGGGCGCAGGCGGCCGACCGGCGGTTCCCCCCCTCCCCGCCCTCCGGGCCGGCGACCCACCTGTCCTCCGCCGGACGTGCCTCTTGCGGCCGCTGCAGAAGCGCACCTTGCCGAAGACGCCCAGCACGTGTCTCTGGCAGAGGGAGCGGCCGTCCTTGCTGGGGCTGGAGCGGCGCTTGGAGGCGGAGAGGCGCTCGCTGTTGGACTCGCGCGCCTGCCGCTTCTGCCGGATCAGCGAGCTGGCGATGGCCGCGGCCATGGCCGACGGGGCGGGCGGCGCTCACAGGCCGGCGCCCATCCTCACCGTCCGCAGCCGCCGCCGCCGCCGCCCAGGCCGGCGCCGCCCGAGCCGCCCCCGCCGCCCTGGAGCCCCATCGGCGCGGGCGGAGACGGGCCCGGGACGGCCGGGAGGGCGCCCTCGACCCCAGCCCGGCCCCGGCCCCGTCCGCTCGCCGGCTCCGACGGGGGGAGCGGCGGCTGCTGCTCCGAGCGCCTCGCCCGGCCGGCCGCGCGGGAGGAAGGAGGCGGAGGAGCGGCCGGGGCTCCGGCGCCGCCTCAGCAGCCCGACGGGGCGGCGGCTCTCGCGCACCGGCCGCCCAGCCTCCCGGGCCAGCGGCGCCTGGGCAACGCGCGGGGCCCGGCAGCAGCAGGAGGAGGCGGGGGCGGCGGCGACCCCCGCATCGCCAGGCCCGGCCAGCAGCAGCTCCGGAGGCGAAGCGGCGCCGCCCGTCCTCGCGCTGGCGGCGGGGGAAGGCGGGCTCTGGCGCGCGACCGCCCCCCCGCCGCCGCCCCGGGAGATGCTGCGCTGCGGAAGGGAGAGCGGCGGCGGCGGGGAGACAGCGGCGCCTCCGATCGCCCGGCAGCCCCCCCTCCAGCCCCCTACGCAATCCTACGTGACCGCGGTGTGGAGGAGAGGCTAGGCCGACGGAGGGGGCTTCTCTGCTCTCCAGCGCGCGCCCCCCGCAGCCGGACCCCCTCGCCTCCCCCCAGCCGGGCTCTGCTGACCCCCCCCCCCCGCGACCCTCCTGTAGCCTCCCCGCACCAAGACTCCCGCCCCCGCCCAGCCGGGAGGTCCAGAGGTTCCCCAACCGGGACCTCCTGCGCCCCCCGCCGGGACCTCGCGCCGACCCCCGGGCAGGCGAGGGGAGCGAGCGGGCGCCGCGACCCTCGGCCGGACAGAGTGCCGGAGGGGTCCCCGTCCTGTGGCGCCGCAGCGGGGGAGGGGAAAGCGCCGGCTGCCCCCCGGCCCACGACGGGACCCCCGCCCGCTCCCCCGGGGCTGAGCTCAAGAGGCTGGGGGGGGGGGCAAGGGGCTTCGACCTCTCGTTTGCCCTCCCTGCGAGGTCTCCTCGAGGCCTCAGGATCGCGACCCGATGCGCCCTTTCGGCCAGACTGCCCGGGTGTCTTGAGCCTCGGCTTCACCCGCTCTTTGAATTGTATTTATGCCGTGTATTTCAGTCAGGATTTCGGATTGATGGCTGACTGCTCCGCGGAGCGTTGCTTCCCCCGAGACACTGTCCCCCCCCCTCCCACTCCCAGTCCGCTCGAGACCCCTCCCAATTCTTTGATTTTACTACTCTGGGGGGGAAAATGGCATTTATTGACAGAGAGTCCTCACCACCACAACTGAGACCCAAATTTCCACCGCTAAACAAGGCAGTTGCTAAAGTGAATTTTTCCCCCGTTTTTACGACCTGCCTTGCCACCGTTGTTGTTCCGCTAGCAGTTGATAGAGTGACTAAACTAGATGACCAGCGAAATGCTGTGGACGTCGTATACTTAGACTTCAGTAAGGCATTTGACAAGGTAGACCACAACCTACTCCTTGGTAAGCTAGGAAAAGATGGAATAGACAACATCACCACCGGATGGATCTGTGGCTGGCTGGCAAACCCTACTCAGCGAGTAGTCCTCAAGGGCACTACACCCACACGGAGGGAAGTGAGCAGTGGGGCATCACAAGGTTCCATCTTAGGCCCAGTAAACTCTTCAACCTCTTCACCCATGACTTAGAGGCAGGAGTAGAAGGGGGAACTTGTCAAATTTGCAGATGACACTAAACTGGCAGGAGTAGCCAACACCCCAGAAGACAAACTCAGGATCCAAAAAGATCTTGACCAACTTCAACAACAGGCCCTATCCAACAAAATGAATTTCAAAGTGGAGAAAAGCAAAGTTTAACACCTAGGCAGGAAAAATTCACAGGTACAAGTATAGATTAAGCGAGACCTGGTTTAAAACAGCGACTGTAAGAGGGACCTGGGAGTCCCGGTGGACGATCGCTTGACCGTGAGCCAGCCGTGTGCTGCAGCAGCCAAAAAGAGCTAACGCAATCCTGGGTTGTATAAACAGAGGCATAGAATCAAGATCATGAGAAGTACTATTACCGCTTTATAAAACCCCAGTGAGGCCACACCTGGAATACTGCAGCCCATTTTGGTCACCCTATCACAAAAAAGATGTTGAGAGTTTGGAAGAAACTCAGAGAAGAGCAACTAAGATGATCCAAGGCCTGGAGACTAAAACATACGAAGAACGGCTGCGGGATTTGGGTTTGGCCAGTCTAAAGAAAAGAAGGAATAGGGGAGACATGATAGCAGCGTTCCAGTATTTGAGGGGCTGCCACAAGGCAGAGGGGGGTCACGTTATTCACCAAAGCACCAGAGGGAAGGATAAGAAACAATGATTGGGAACTGATCAAAGAGAGAAGCAACCTGGAATTAAGGAGAATTGTCCTCACAATGAGGACAATTAACCAGTGGAACCACTTGCCTCCAGAAATTGTGGGTGCTCCATCACTGGAGGTTTTTAAGAAGAGACTAGACAGTCACCTGTCTGAAATGGTAAAGGGTCTCCTACTTAAGCGGGGGGTTGGACTAGATGACCGCCAAGGTCCCTTCCAGCTCTATTCCATTTCGCTCCGCTCCGCTCCACTCTGCTCCATTCCATTCCATTCCATTCCATTCCATTCTATTCTATTCAATATTCAATATTCACGGTCGTAAAGCGAATGTGGCTTCCCCATGGACTTTGCATGTCAGAAGGTCACAAAAGGAGATAAGACACACACCCCAAGGGCCACAGTGACCGTCATAACTATGAACCTGTTGCCAACCACATCAATTTTGCAAGTCTTAGTTTATTCTAAGCCTCAGCTTTCCTGAACTTTCTCCTTCCAGATTCGAGCTATTTGCTGGTATTAATCTATTTAGTTATGTGTCCCTCTTTTGATTATTCTTATACCTATCCCTTTTTCTCTTTCATTAAATACATTTATATATTTTTTTGAATGTTGATCACATGACCAGGGGAATGCTGCAACGGTAGTAGGGGGTGAAAAGTCTTTTTTTTTGTTCCGTTGTGACTTTGAACGGTCACTAAATGTGACCGTTGTAAGTTGAGGACAACCTGTAATTGCTAAAATGTATAAATTTTCATTGAACTTTGAAGCAGAGGAAAAACAGCTTAAAGCAGGGGTCCTCAATCTTGGCAACTTTTAAGACTTGTGGACTTCAAAGCTGGCTGAGGAATTCTGGGATTTGAAGTCCACAAGTCAAGGATGCGTGATAAATTGGGCTAAGAATTTTGGTTATAATATACAGATGGATCAATGGGAAAATATGTGGTTGAAAGCATTGAAATTTACATTATGTTATGGCCTTGAAGAGAATGTTTATAAAAAGAAATGTATCATTGGTATAGGATGCCAGAGAAATTATCTAGAGCGTATAATAAAGTCATTTTAAATGTATGTTGAAAAAGTGAACAACATGGAAGGACGCTTTAGCCCACTTGGTGATCATGCAAAAAATGTTTTTAAAAATCGGATTCATACATATCATTTGACGCAGAGGATTTAAAAAATTAATATTCAATTGAAGCCAGAACGTGTCCTTTTAGGACTAATGAATAAACAGGAAAAAAAACCAACATTATTTCAGTATATGGTTATTGCTGTGAGATAATTTTAAGGATAGAGATGTAGATGAATGTTTTGTGAAAATGACAGATCTTGCCGAGATGGGTACATTAATTTCTGGGATCAAAGAAAAAACACTTATTTGCATCTATTGGTTAAAAACCTCTTGTGGATGTTTTGCATAAAAATGGAAAAAAAAATGAAAGTGTTTTACAGCTTTGATGATTAGAATTAGCATAGATTATAAAAAGTTTTATAACTTTAGAGAGAGGTTAAAATATGCAGTACTTATGGCCGTGAAAAACATCAGAAGTTATTTCTTTACATATTTTTTTTCTTTCTTTTCTATTTTTCTCCAACTTTTTTTCTTTTCCTGGACTTTTCGCTTTATCTTTGATTTCTTACTCCCCCCCCACCCCCCCGCTTCCTTACTTTCTGTTAGTTTGTGCTGGAGTTTAAATTCTTTTCCATCAAAATTGTATTTAAAAACTAAAGCAAGTGGATGAATATGTGTATCCCGGTAAAATGTTTACAGGCAGTCCTGGACTGCCCAAAATTTATGTTGCTAAGTGAGAATAAGTGAGCTCTGGCCCATTTTATGGCCTTTCATGCCACAGCTGCTAAGCGAATCTCTGCAGTTGTTAAATTAGTAACACGGTTCTTAAGCGAACCTGGCTTCCCCTCCCATTGACTTTGCTTGTCAGAAGGTCGCAAAGGGGGATCACGTGACCCTGGGACGCTGCAACCGTCATAAGTACGAGTCAGCGACGGATGGAAACACATCAAGGAGAGAAGCAACCTGGAACTAAGGAGGAATTTCCTGAGAGTGAGAACAACTAACCAGTGGCACTCCTTGCCTCCAGAAGTTGTGAATGCTCCAACACTGGAGGTTTTTAAGAAGAGACTGGGCAGCCATTTGTCTGAAATGGTATAGGGTTTCCTGCCTGAGCGGCGGGTTGGACTAGATGACCTCCAAGGTTCCTCCCAGCTCTGTTATTCTGTTAAATACCCTCTTTTGTTGGCATCAGCTTTAAGACTCCAGGGTTGCCCTGTCACTGCAGAGGGCACGAGTCACACTTGGACTCCTGCCTTCCTGTCCTAAAACAGCACCTTTTTCTGGAGAGAAAGGCCCTCGGGTGGCAGCTTCTGCACCAGAGACCCTCCAGCAGGACCCCTGAATAATGGCTCTGTTGCTGCAATCAAGTCTGCCTCCAAAGGTCTGACCTGGTGCAACTGAGCAGGAGTGAAAAGGCGGATTCCCCGCTGCTCTGCAGGACCCCTCCCCTCCCCGGCCTCTCATCCACCCGCCCCCTCCCTCCCCCGCCCTCTCTCAGCTGCTGGAAAAGCCCTGCGGAGGGGGAACACCGCCCCCCCCCAGCCACACTCCAGCAGCAGACCTGCTTAGACCTGCCATCTGCAGCACCAGCTCTGCTTGTTAAGCAAAAGCACGGAGGATGCTTTAGGCTTTATTAACATTTCATCTCTCCCAGGCAGCCTCCTCGAGTAGAGTGGATAATTAAAATTCATCTGGAAGGAGAGAAGAGAGAGAAGGAGGAGGAGGCCTCTGGAATGGGGTAGTTTAATGAAAAGAAGGACTTGGGGGGACATGATGGCAGACCTCCAGTATTTAAGGGTCTGCCCCAAAGAAGAGGCAGTCAAGTTGTTCTCCAAAGCGCCTGAAGGCAGGACAAGAAGCAACGGATGGAAACTAGTCAAGGAGAGAAGCAACCTGGAACTAAAGAGGAATTTCCTGACAGTGAGAACAATTAACCAGTGGAACAACCTGCCTCCAGAAGTTGTGAATGCTCCAACACTGGAGGCTTTTAAGAAGAGACTGGACAACTACTGGTCTGAAATGGTCCAGGGTCTCCTGCTTGAGCAGGGGGTTGGACTAGAAGACCTCTAAGGGCCCTTCCAGGCCTGGGATTCTTGGGTAGAAGCCCGCTCACTCACATCTGTCTTATCCATAGGTGAGAAAGCCTTTCCTCAACCTTTTCATCCATCCTTTTTTGGAGAAAGAGGGATTGAAGGCCCAGGGCTGGTCCTTGTGGAAGCCATTTGAAAACACTTTTGCAATTTTGGTGAGAACGCTTAGCGGGCGTCCCCCTCCACTTAACTATCAGGCTATCTGACCCCTAGTTAATTAAGCATGCTCATTAGATTGTCATGGGTGCTTCTTCGTCAAAGGCTTGGCTGGAACCATTTCCTACAACCTTTCAAGGAAGTTAACCTATCAAATATTTGATAAAACTACTCCGGTAAGACTTGTGCTTGAGAAGAAAGCGCTACCGGGTCTCAAAATGGCCTGTAATTTTTTTTAAAATTTGTGGCTTGGTTCAAAGCTGTGAAGGTTGCCAGGTTTACAATGAAAACTTGAGCAACAAGAATGATTAGGCTAAAAGATATGAAGAACGGGTGCAGGAATTGGGTATGTGTAGTTTAATGAAAAGAAAGACTAGGGGGGAGATGATAGCAGTCTTTCAATATTTGAGGGGCTGCCCCAAAGAAGAGGGAGTCAAGCTATTCTACAAAGCGCCTGAAGGCAGGATCAGAAACAACAGATGGAAACTGATCAAGGAGAGAAGCAACCTGGAATTAAGGAGAAACTTCCTGACAGTGAGGACAATCAACCAGTGGAACAGCTTGCCACCAGAAATCGTGGGCACTCCATCACTGGTGATTTGGTCTAGAAGGGCAGGAATCTGCCATGATAAATGGAGAAGGAGCAGAAAAACTCCTCTTCTGGAACAGCCTCCCCACCAAAAGTCCGGGGCTGCAACTGGGGTTTGCACAATCCATGCGGCAACCTACAGAGGTTGGCAGCTGGAGAGAGAGAGGGGGAGAGAGAGAGAAGGGAAAGAAAGAGAGAGAGAGGAGAGAGAAAGAGAGTGAAAGAGAAATGGAAGAGAAAGGGGGGAGAGAGAGGAGAGAGACAGAGAAAAGAGAGAGAGAGAGAAGAGAGAAAAGATAGAAGAGAGAGAAAAGAGAAAAAAGAAAGAGAAGAGAGAAAAGAGAGAGAGAAAAGAGAAAGAGAGATAGAGGAGATAGAAGAGAGAAGAGAGATAGATAGAAGAGAGAGAGAAAGGGAGAGGGAGAGGGGGGAGGGAGGACCAGACAGGGCCCCGGAGCCCGCGATAGGATCCCCCCCTCCTCCCTGCCTCAGGAAGCCTGGGCTCTGCCCCACATCAGCCCTGCAGGGCTGGAGGGCAGCTTCCCTCTCAGAAGGAGGCCCAAAGGCTGGCAGTGCCAGCTTCTCCCTCCTCTGAGCAGAGCGAAAGGCCATTTTTTCCCTGCGGTGCCAACTCAGGCTCTGCCATCTGAGGTGCAAGGCTGCCGCCCTGTGGCCCATTAGAGCCACTGCCGCTCCAGCAGGCAGACTTCGGAAAAGGGATCCGGGATGTTGGTGCGCCAGCCCCACACGGGACTTTCTCTCTGCCCCTCCACCTGGGGACAGGCGTGGAGACCCCGACAGACCCCTTTTCCTTTCCTTCCCACTTTTCCCGCCTTCCTAAATGACCGGAAAGATTCGTGGGACAGGTAAACAAATGGAATGGAATGGCAACCTGGGGAAAAAAGAGAAGTGTTTGCTATATGATCTCCTTATTTTTCACATAAACGGTATCTCCATTCATCATTCCACTTGCCAGAAGTCTCCTTCTGTCACCCACGTAATCCTCAACTTAACAACCATTCATTTAGCGGCAGTTCAAAATTAAAACGTCACTGAAAAAATCCCTTATGGCCCTTTTTCACATTTACAACTCTTGCAGCACCCCTACGATCGAAATTCGGACCTTTAGCCACTGGCTCATAGTTATGACGGTTTCTGCATCCTGGGGGGGGGGTCACGTGATCCCCTTTTACGACCTCCTGACAAGCAAAGCTAATGGGGAAGCCAGATTCACTTAACAACTTAATTTAACCGCTGCAGTGATTCACTTAACAAGTGGGGCAAGAAATGTCGCAAAATGGGGCAAAACTCACTTAACGACTGTCTTGCTTAGCCAGGAAAGGGTGGGGTGGGTGGGGTCAAAGAGAGGAGATTAAGCCAGACCACCAACAGCCCCATTCGGAGCTGATGGATGAACCCAAGGAAACGTCCCTCGGTCCAGCCAGGGCTAAGAAAGGACTTGGGTTTGGCCAGTCTAAAGAAAAGAAGAAATGGGGGAGACATGATAGCAGCGTTCCAGTATTTGAGGGGCTGCCCCAAAGAAGAGGGAGTCAAGCTATTCTCCAAAGCACCAGAGGGCAGGACAAGAAGCAATGGTTGGAAACTAATCAAGGAGAGAAGCAGCCTGGAATTAAAGAGAAACTTCCTGACAGTGAGGACAATCAACCAGTGGAACAGCTCGCCACCAGAAATCGTGGGTGCTCCATCAATGGAGGTTTTTAAGAAGAGACTTGGTCCAGAATAGTGTAGGGTTTCTTGCTTGAGCAGGGGGTTGGACTAGAAGACCTCCAAGGTCCCTTCCAGCTCTATTCTATTCTAAAGGAGGCTGAGTTTCTGTGAAATAGGAAACCAGAACATAAAAACCCTGGATGGAACGAGACAGATCGCCCCAGCCAACTCGCCAGAGCCAGCTCGCTATGGGGCAATTCAACCATTCAATTTAATTATTTAATTTTTTTAAAAAATGTAGTTTTATTCCCCAAGCTTATTTTAATATAATTTCTGAACGTTTCATTACCAAACTAAGTGACACAGAATAATCAGGATTTAATTGTCCTATACCCCTTAGCTCAACTGTGTCTTGCATGCCTGTAGGTGTAGTGTGGAGCTATATTTGAATTCCTAGAATCTGATTGGTTTGCTTGTTGATTGGCACTTCTAATGGCCCACCTTCTTACATGGTAATAATAATAATAATAAAGTTGGAAGGGAGGTCATCTAGTCCAACCCCCTGCTCAGGCAGGAAACCCTATACCATTTCAGACAAATGGCTGAATGTTGATATGCTGGATCTAAATCGAGATGCTTGATTTGCTCCTTTGGTAGAATATCGGATCTCAATAAGTTTGAGACTTATTATTCCTAATGAAAAAATTGTTTTAATTTTTGTCATTCAGGTTTCATTCTGTCCCTCCTTCAGCATCCTTCCTTTAATGCAGGGGTCTTCAAAGATGGCCCTTTTATGACTTGTGGACTTCAACTCCCAGCATTCCTCAGCCAGGCTACCTGAGGAATGCTGGGAGTTGAAGTCCACAAGTCATAAAAGGGCCAGGTTTGAAGACCCCAGCTTGTGGACTTCAACTCCCAGAATTCCTCAGCCAGCGTGAGGGAACTATATGACCCTTTTATGACTTGTGGACTTCAACTCCCAGAATTCTTGAGCCAGGCATGCTAGCTGAGGAATTCTGGGAGTTGAAGTCCACAAGTCATAAAAGGGCCACGTTTGAAGGCCCCTGCTTTCATGATTCCATTCCACTATTTCTTCGATATTAATGCAACTCTTGTCCCAAAGATAATTGTCCATGGCAAGTTGTCCCGTGGTAAATTGACAGCAGGAAGTCGGCTATGACGAGTTGTTGTAGACCCCAGCAAACCGCCCCCCCCCCAGGAGCCTACAACAGCAGGCAACCACCTATGCTGGGTTTACATGGGATCTAATAGGGATGGTGAGGAAGTACCGTTTCTGGTAAGATTAAGTAGTTTCTTTATAGGTGGCCTCGATTTACAATTCATTTAACAACCGCTCAAAATTCAGACGCTTCATAACTGACTCGCATTTTATGACGGTTGCAGTGTCCCACGGATACGTGATCTCCTTTGGTGACCTTCTGACTGTTGTGATTCAGGGTCAGCCTGTGGGTTCGGCAGTTGGGTCGGACGACTCAGAGGAGGAGGAGGGGGGTGTTGAAGACCTTGCTGAGGGGGTTGAAGATCTTGCTGATGAGAGCCCTCAGCCAGGCCCCTCCCACTTGGTCACCACGGAGACCCAGCTGTGTGAGCCTGACAGCGTGGATGAAGATGACCCACAGCTGGCCCTGTTCAAGGACGCCCGATGCAGGAGGCAGTCAATTAGGAGTAAACAGAGGAAGGCAATGGGGCTTCTCGGAAGGAGGCAGAGAGAAGCCACGCCCTGAACTCTATATAAGGGGAATGTGTGGGGAGGGCTGGTTTGCTGAAGGCAACCGCTTGGATAGTTCGTGTTTCTTAAAGCTCCTGTTTCTTGGTTTGTCTTGTTCCATTTGTTTTTGTGGTAATAAATTTGGCAGGCATAATTCCAGCCTCTTGCCTTCTTGTAAAAGGGGTTGTCCCTGCCTTTTCTGCAGGGCCGGTAGCAGGCTGGTACAGAACACTGACAAAGTCAATGGGGGAAGCCAGATTCACTTAATGACGGTTTTATTAACTTATCAACTATGTTACAACTGTGGCAAAGAAAGGTCATAAAATGGGGCAAAGCTCACTTAACGACTCCCTCGCTTAGCGACGGCAATTTTGGGCTCAGTCGTGGTTGTAAGTTGAGAACTGCCTGTGTTCTGGTGTGGCTACAGACGGACTCTTGCCAGACTAAAGCAATTATCTGCATTGCTAGACATCCTCTGCAAACGGCTGGGGAGGGTCCCTCGTTGCTCTCTTCCTGCCCACCAGGCAGTCCCAGCTCTGCTGGCTCTCTGTCCTCTAGGAAGGAGACCCTCCCTCCATCCTGGCACTCTGGACTCCACCACAGAGGACCAGCCCAGGGCCCAACAAATTAAGAGGTGGAAACCAGCCTGGAGAAGGACGCTCCGTGGCCTCTCTTGGGTTCTTGCAAGGGACGCTTCCCTCCAAGTAGGGGTATTCTGCACGTGAGAACAGGTCTGTTTGCATGGTCTGTCCTCATAAAGTATGCAGAAAATGATCCGTCTGTGGAGATTCTCCATCATCCAGGTCATGGTTGTCCCAAAGGAGGTTTTTCAAAAGGCAACTGGACTTTCTTGAAGAACGGCTGCAGGATTTGGGAATGGCCAGTCTAGAGAAAAGAAGGACTAGGGGGGACAGGATAGCAGTCTTCCAACATCTCAGGGGCTGCCCCAAAGAAGAGGCAGTCAAGCTATTTTCCAAAGCCCCTGAAGGCAAGGCAAGAAGCAACGGATGGAAACTAATCAAGGAGAGAAGCAACCTGGAACTAAGGAGAAACTTCCTGACAGTCAGAACAATGAACCAGTGGAACTGCCTGCCCCCAGAAGTTGTGAATGGTCCAACACTGGAGGCTTTGAAGAAGAGACTGGACAGCCATTTGTCCGAAATGGTATAGGGTTTCCTGCCTGAGCAGGGGGCTGGACTAGAAGACCTCCAAGGTCCCTTCCAGCTCTATTCTATTCTATTCTATTTTGTCTGTACGTTTCGCTTCTCATCCAAGAAGCTTCTTCGGTTCAGCCTGGATGGGTGCAGGATGGAAGGATTTATATTCCCTTCAGTCCTCTGGTCGTTAGCGCTCCTTCTGAGAGTCCTGGGGGGCACTTGGGGGTTCCCCTGTGCCCTCAGGATCACCTGGATAGTCTCCCAGGAAAAACAAATAAAAGCCCAGTTGCCTTTTGAAAAAGCACCTTTGGGGCCATCAGTCCTGCTTTGGCACCATCGTGTCTCGGCCCTGCAGAGAAGACCCTCCCTCTTTTGTAATGCAACCCTCGATCTGGCTCAAACGGACCCCTCCTCGCCCCTGTTCTCAGGACCCCCAAGCCAGAGGGGGGAAAGCAGACATTTCACCTGTCTGCTGTCATCAGACCTCTAGGGGGCGCCAAAGCCACGTGCTGCTGCTGCTGCTGCTGCTTCTTGCATCCAGAGAGGGACTGGAGCAGAGGCTGAGCATGGCTGAAAAGTCAGTCAGTCAATCAATCAATCAATCAGTCAAAATAGAGCTGGAAGGAGCCTTGGAGGTCTAGTCCAACCCCCCTACTCAAGCAGGAGACCCTAGACCAGGGGCCTTCAAACGTGGCCCTTTTATGACTTGTGGACTTCAACTCCCAGAATATATACCTCCCCCCTTCTGTCTGTCTGTCTGTCTGTCTATCTATCTATCTACATCCAATTTTGGTCACCATATCACAAAAAAGACGTTGAGATTATGAGAAAAGTTCAGAGAAGAGCAACTAAGATGATCCAAGGCCTGGAGGCTAAAGCACGCGAAGAACGACTACGGGACTTGGGTCTGGCTGGTCTAAAGAAAAGAAGAAACAGGGGAGACATGATAGCAGTTATTCCAATATTTGGGGGGCTGCCACAAGTAAGAGGGGGTCAACTTATTCTCCAAAGCACCAGAGGGAAGGACGAAAAAACTATGGTTGGAAACTAATCAAGGAGAGAAGCAACCTGGAATTAAGGAGAAACTTCCTGACAGTGAGGACAATTAACCAGGGGAACAACCTGCCTCCAGAAGTGATGAATGCTCCAACACTGGAAGTTTTTAAGAAGAGATTGGACAGCCATTTGTCTGAAATGGTATAGGGTTTCCTGCCTGAGCAGGGGGTTGGACTAGATGACCTCCAAGGTCCCTTCCAGCTCTATTCTGGCTGATCGAACTATCTATCTATCTATCTATCTATCTATCTATCTATCTATCTATCTATCTATCTATCCATCCATCCATCCATCCATCCCTCTCTCTGTCTCCTGGTTTGCTCGGGCCCTCTGCCTGGCAAAGAGCCAGAGTCCAACTCAGGGCCAGGACCTGTGAAGCGCTTGTGCCGGGAGTTGTTCAGTATTGCTTTTTATTTTATTAACAGCCTGTAATTGGATTTGTCTTTGTCTGGGTCTCCTTCTGGAGAGGAGTTTCCCGGACTCTTAGCATCCCTTTCAGCATCTGGAGCATCAAAGAGATTAATAAAGCTATTGCCTGAATGGCTGTGTGTGTTTGCGTGAGTGTGTGTGTGTGTGTGTTTTATCCGAGGCGCTGTCAAGCCAGCATCCTTTAAAGAAGACAAACGGCACTTCACTCCAACAGAGACACAGCGCATGATGTGGGGGGGGGGCACATGGGGGGGCTGCATACCCCCTCCCCATCTGCTGCCAGTCCTGCCACCTCCCGGGCTGGGCTGGCATCACGTCTGCTTGGCTGGCTGCAGACGCCTCTGGGGGCGGGGGGGGGGAGACCTCTGGGGCAGACATGATCTAAGTGGCACCAGCTCCATGCAGAGTCGGTGGCGAGACTGGTGGGTGGGGGCTGCCTGCAGGGAGATGCACCCCCCCTTTTCAACACCCCCCCTCCACTGCCCCTTTTGTGCCCGAGCGGGCTGTGGCTGCAGCTGCTCTGCTTAACAATTCGGAAGAGCAGCCAAGCCAGGACGGAGAGCCAGCATCACGGGGCTGAGCTGAGCTGAGCTCACAATTTTAATCAGGCTTTTTATGTCGGCTTATCAGCTTCTGGGGGGGGGGGGTGAGGAGGTGGGGGGCTCTTCTCTCCCCCAGGGCCCAGACGTCCACGCCGTGGAAAGCCAAAAGCCTGGGCTGCCTAGGAATCAGATCTGCAGTGAGAAAAAGGGCCTGCAGGTGAGGCACTACAAGTCCCAGCATCCCTAGCCACCCATCAGCAACTGCTAGAAAGAGACTTCCTGGCTTCTGTGCCAGGTGATGCAGCTCCTGGGGACTCCTGTCCACCACGTTGGCATATCTTTCCCGTGTCCCCCTGCCCGTCAGGCAACTCTAAACGACAGCGCCCGGCCTCTGATTCAGGGGGTATGTTCACAAAGCACCCCCAAATCTAGCCAAGATAGAAGAAGCCAAATGGAAACAGGGCAGCTGGGACTTTAAAGCAGTACATGCCAAGCGCAGGAAAATCAGGAACTCCGGGCAGTTTAAAATGGATATAAAGTTTATTGCAAACTCACGCCCTCTGCAAGAATCCGAACTGCAGACAGTCAGAGCAAATTGGAGGCAGAGTGGAGTCCAGGGCAGGGGTAGGCGAACTTGGCTGTTTTATGACTCGTGGACTTCAACTCCCAGAATTCCTGAGCCAGCATGGGGGAAACTTTGGCCCCTTCATGACTCATGGACTTCAACTCCCAGAATTCCTGAGCCAGCATGGGGGAAACTTTGGCCCCTTCATGACTCGTGGACTTCAACTCCCAGAATTCCTGAGCCAGCATGGGGGAAACTTTGGCCCCTTCATGACTCGTGGACTTCAACTCCCAGAATTCCTGAGCCAGCATGGGGGAAACTTTGGCTGACTCAGCCTGGCTCAGCTTGGGAACCTCTCCCTTTCCCCTCAGCGTGGCTGGCTCAGGAATTCTGGGAGTTGAAGTCCACCAGTCATGAAAGAGCCAAGGTGGCCCACTCCTGGCCGATAGACTATCCCTTGTTTCAGGAAAACTCTTCCCTGTCAATCAAAGGTGTTCTGCATCAAGGAAATAGTGGGTGGAGGGCTGCGAAGTGGGTGGAGGGAAATAGTACTGGTGGAGGGGCGGCTGCCAGTCGCCGCCAGCAGGAAAGGGATTTGCTGAAGGGCATGGGGCATTGAGCAGGGGGTTGGGCTAGATGACCTCTGAGGTCCCTTCCAGCTCTGTGATTCTTTTTTTTAATCCCATTTATATCCCGCCCTTCTCCAAAGACTCAGGGTGGCTTACAATCTAAAGCACAAATCAATGTGCTTCTGTAAGGGTCTTCTCCTTGAGCAGGGGGTTGGACTAGATGACCTGCAGGGTCCCTTCCAACTCTGTTATTCTATGCTCCTGGCTCCCCCTGAGTTTTGGCTACAGGCAGGGCTCTCCTACAAGACATCAGTCAGTGGCAAGAAAAGTTAAGGTTTTGCACTTAGGTAAGAAAAACCAAATGCACAGGTATAGCATAGGACATAGGGGGTACCTTGCTCAATAGTAGCAACGGTGAGAGGGATCTCGGAGTCCCAGTGGACGATCCCTTAAATAGGAGCCAGCCGGGTGCTGCAGCTGCCACAAAAGCCAACACAGTGCTAGGCTGCATCAACAGAGGGATAGAATCAAGATCACCTGAAGTGTTAATACCGCTTTACAAGGCCTTGGTGAGGCCACACTTGGAAGACGGCATCCAGTTTTGGTCACCACGATGTAAAAAAGATGCGGAGACTCTAGAAAGAGGGCAGAGAATAAATAGCAGCAAAGACGATCAGGGGACTGGAGGCTAAAGTGTACCATGAAGAGGTAAAGGAACTGGCTATGTCTGGTCTAACAAAAAGAAGGACGAGGGGGGACATGATAGCAGACCAAGGTTTCCCAGTTCAGCCGTTTCTCACCCGTTTCTTGGACGAGGGAGTCTGTGTTGACCGAAGCAGATTCTATGCTCATGTGGCCAGCATAACTGTACACCAAAGGCACAGGGAATGCTGTTACCTTCCCGTCAAAGCTGTACTTATTAATTTACTCGCATTTGCATGCTTTCCATCCACCGTACTGGCGGGCAGGAGCTGGAGCAAGGAACAGGAGCTCACCCCATCATGCAGTGCTCATATCTCAAACCTGGGCTGCCATCTTTCCAGTTCACGAGCTCAGCTTCTCTAACCGCTGAGCCATCGGGCTGCCCCAAAGAAGGGGGGGTCCGCCTCTTCTCCAAAGCACGTCCTGAAGGCGGGACAAGAAGCGACGGATGGAAACTCATCAAGGAGAGAAGCAACCTGGAAGTAAGGAGGAACTTCCTGACAGTGAGGACAATTAACCGGCTTGACTCCAGAAGTTGTAGGTGCCCCATCACCGGAGGCTTTTAAAGAGGGAATGGACAACCATTTGTCCAGAATGATCTAGGTCTCCTGCCTGAGCAAGGGGTTGGACTAGAAGACCTCCAAGGTCCCATCCAACTCTGGTATTCTTGATCCTGTTAAAAGGGAATTGAACACACCACGACCATCCATATAACTGTCCCCAGCCTCCCCCTTCCAGGGCATCGCAGAACATCAGGGGGAAAGGGGCAAAGAAATTAACACGGGAGAGTCACCTTGCTCCAGTTCTTCATCTTGATTAATACTTATATGTTACTCTTATGTAAGGGTGTAGGTCTATACATATGTTGGACATGGTATGTTTAAATGTGTGGTTTGTATGTGTACTCTTTGAGAGCAAGCAGCTAAATTTCATTTTTAATGTGTGCCGTTGTGCCCACAGTAAAAAATGGCAAAAGTTATCTTCACAACTGCCTTGAAACTCTGGCTGTTCCCTCAAGCCTTGGGGCCTGGGGGGGGGACGGGTGGGGGGGGGAATGTTACAGAATCTTGTCCCTGGAGCTGCAGTATATATGGATGTACTTAAAACAGGCCTTGCGTTTATTGTATGTCGTTTCTTTCCTTGTGCTTTACTCACATTTTTGCAAGTGGGGTGGCCATATCGATTCTATACATAATCAAGTAGATTAAATAAATGGGTTCCTTTAAGAGGTATTTCAACATTTAACAGACTACAATTCCCACAATTCTTTGGGAGAAGCCAAGACCCTTCAACTTGCATGAAGGCAACAAGGATTCCCAGATTGGGACACCCACAGACACACCCACAACTTCTGCAGGCAAGTTGTTCCAGTGATTGTTTTCACTGTCAGGAAATTTCTCCTTAGCTTTAGCTCCCTCCCCTCCCCTCCCCTCTCCTCTCCTTCCTTCCTTCCTTCCTTCCTTCCTTCCTTCCTTCCTTCCTTCCTTCCTTCCTTCCTTCCTTCCCCCTTCCTTCCTTGCTTCCCCCTTCTGGGAGTTGAAGTCCACAAGTCTTAAAGTTGCCAAGGTTGGAGAGCCCTGGTATAGGTTCTCCTACTTGAGCAGGGGGCTGGACTAGAAGACCTCCAAGTCTAGCTCTAGTCTAATGGATGGATGGATGGATGGATGGATGGATGGATGGATGGATGGATGGCACCTGAGCCACACCTTTTGAAAGAAAAGCTCCTGGCCCGTCTCAAAGGCAACACACTGAGCCACGAAGTCGGAGGGCATAACAAACAGTTCAGAAATAGAAGCTGGGAAACTTCCAGAAGTGAGCCTTGTCAGCTGCCCAACTGCTCGACAATCACTGCAATTGCACTCGCAAATTAGTCCACAATCTTGAATGCGCCCCCCCCACCCCCAAATCAAGAGTCTTTTGTGCTATTCTGGTGACAGTTTCCAATCAAACGTTTTCAGTTTCAAACACAAACCACAGCAGTCATCAGAAAGCGGAGGGTGCTGGGGGGGGGAGGGCGGCGAGGGAGAGGGAGAAAGAGGGAGAAAGAAAAGAGGAAGAGAGAGAATGAAAGAGAAAGACACGAGGGGGCAGAGAGAGAGAGAGAGATAAAGAGAGAGCTAGAGAAAGAGAGAGAGAGAGAGAGAGAAAGAGAGAAGAAATACAGAGACAGAAAGAGACAGAGACAGAGAGAGAACGAGACAGAGAAGGAGAGTGAGAGAAAGATAGACACAGAGAGAGAGAAAGACAGAGGAAAGAGAGAGAGAGGAGAGAGAGAGAGAGAGAGAGAGAGAAAGGAAGAAAAACAGAAGAGAATGAGAGAAAGTGAATGAGAAAGAGAGAGAGAGAGAGACAAAGAAAGACAAAGAGAGAAAAAGAGGGGGAAGAGAAAGAGAGGGGAGGGAGAGAGACAGAGAGAGAGAAAGGAAGAGAGAGAGAGAAGAGAATGAGAGAAAGTGAATGAGAATGAGAAAGAGAGAGAGAGAAAGACAGAGAAAGACAAAGAGAGAAAAAGAGAGGGGGGAAGAGAAAGAGAGAGGAGGGAGAGAGACAGAGAGAGAGAAAGGAAGAGAGAGAGAAGAGAATGAGAGAAAGTGAATGAGAAAGAGAGAGAGAGAAAGACAGAGAAAGACAAAGAGAGAAAAAGAGAGGGGGGAAGAGAAAGAGAGAGGAGGGAGAGAGACAGAGAGAGAGAAAGGAAGAGAGAGAGAGAAGAGAATGAGAGAAAGTGAATGAGAATGAGAGAGAGAGAGAGAGAAAGACAGAGAAAGACAAAGAGAGAAAAAGAGAGGGGGGAAGAGAAAGAGAGAAAAAGAGAGGGGGGAAGAGAAAGAGAGAAAAAGAGAGGGGGGAAGAGAAAGAGAGAAAAAGAGAGGGGGGAAGAGAAAGAGAGAAAAAGAGAGGGTGAAGAAAGAGAGCGAGTGAGCAAAGCTTTATTTGCTGAAGAAGTTTGAGGATCCTTCTGGAAGCAACTTTCTGCAGCGGCTCCCGTGTGCTGGGAGGGGTTTTCGAAGCCCCGCTTGATGAGGGCTTGTTTGAGGAAGAGGCGGTCAGTATCTGCCTCACTAAGATCCCCCCCAAGACTTCCAGAAAGTCTTGGGAGGGGGGGCAGGAAGGGTCTAGAAGAGGCCAAATTACCACCGGAGCCAAGTCCAGCCAACTGTTGAGACTCAATCAGGAGAGCCTCTGTCACTCCGGGTTGAAAGGCTGGCTGCTCTCTGAGCTGGCTGCTTTTCTTGCAGACCCAAACTAGGGAATATCATCAGTGCTAGAAGGGAGGGGGGCTTGTAGAGAGGAGGGGAGCGGCTGAGGGGTCCCTGGCGCTCTCTGAGTTTGCTATTCTATTCTATTCAAATTCAGACTCATCATTTGAACCGGTCCCAAGTCTGATTGCTTTAAACCTGGTTTGTTCCTTTATTCCTGGGCTTGGTGCGTGGTGTGAACCTACCCCATCAAGGAGTTTTAAGATTCAGAGACCCAACCCAACAGATGGATCAATTTGCTCATGAACCTAACTCTACTTTGCATACCCAGACAGTACGTGGGCAAGTGAAAGATCGCAGCTCAGCAGTAGAAAATCAAGTCAACCAAGATTTTTTAAAGGATTTGTAGAAGAGAGTTGTATTTGCAAGGACTTGGAAGATCCTTTCCTTGGTTGCCATCTGCCTGGACTACAGAAGGATTCCTTTGCTTTTTTTGAATTTCTGCAAGAATTCAGACTGCTTCAGAAAAGAATGAAATGGAATCTGCAAGCATCTTCGGTGACTAAAACATATGAAGAACGGTTGCAGAATTTGGGTTTGGCCAGTCTAGAGAAAAGAAGGACTAGGGGGGACATGATAGCAGTTTCCCAGTATTTGAGGGGCTGCCCCAAAGAAGAAGAGGGGGTCAAGCTATTCCCCAAAGGCTTCGTGAGGGCAGGACAAGCAGCAACAGATGGAAACTCATCAAGGAGAGAAGCAACCTGGAATTAAAACAGGAGAAATTTCCTGACAGTGAGGACAATCAACCAGTGGAACTCCTTGCCTCCAGAAGCGATAAATGCTCCAACACTGGAAGTTTTTAAGAAGAGACTGGACAGCCATTTGTCTGAAATAGTATAGGGTCTCCTGCCTGAGCAGGGGGTTGGACTAGAAGACCTCCAAGGTCCCTTCCAGCTCTGTTATTCTATGTTCTAGTGAAAAGAAGGACCAGGAATGATATGATAGTATCTTCCAATACTTAAGGGGCTGCCCCAAAGAAGAGGGGCTCCACCTGGTCTCCAAAGCACATGAGGGCAGGACAAGAAGCAACAGATGGAAACTCATCAAGGGGAGAACCAACCTGGAACTAAGGAGAAACTTCCTGACAGTGAGAACAATTAACCAGTGGAACTACCTGCCTCCAGAAGTTGTGGGTGCTCCATCGCTGGAGGTTCTCAAGAAGAGACTGGACAACCACTTGTCTGAAATGATGTAGGGTCTCCTGCTTGAACAGGGGGCTGGACTAGAAGACCTCCAAGGTCCCTTCCAGCTCTATTCTGATTGATTGACTATGGAGTTTCTCGGTCATCCAGGTCACGGTTGTCCCCAAAGGGTGTTTTTTTTTTCCAAAAGGCAACTGGACTTTCTTGGTTTTTCCTTTTGAAAAACATTTCGCTTCTCATCAAAGAAGCTTCTTCGGTTCTAACTTAGAACTGAAGAAGCTTCTTGGACGAGAAGTGAAATGTTTTCAAACCAAAAAAAAAAGGAAGTCCAGTTGCCTTTGGGGGGAAAAAAAACCCCTTTTTGCATATCTTCAGTGACAAAACTCTTTCCCTTTTTTCCCGCCTCCAGGTGCCTTTAGAAGCTCTACGACAGGGGTCTTCAAACCTGGCCATTTTATGACTTGTGGACTTCAACTCCCAGAATTCCTCAGCCAGGAATTCTGGGAGCTGAAGTGCACAAGTCACAAAAGGGCCAAGTTGGAAGCCCCCTGCTCTACGAACCTGAAAGGGAGGAAGATGGGAACTTTTTTCACGAAAAGTGGTCAATTCCCTCAGAAGTACCGGAAGCCTTCTTCTCAAAGGTTGGCCTGTCTCAGCCCCAAATTCAGAGCAAGAAATCAGCAACACGGGCAGGAGCCCCTGAGGGACTTTGCGTGTGCCGCAAATCAGTGCTTGGGGAGAAGCGCAACTGCTACACCGCAATCCCAGGAGCGCAAGAGCGAGTGCGGCGGTATGTACGTTTGCCTCGCTTGGTCTGTCTCCTAACAATGTGGCCTTTACTGAAACATCAAGCGCTGCACGTCTTGACGAGCGATCCGGTCTCAGGGTAAGAAAGAAACACAACCACACGGACAAACAAACACACACACACACACACACACACACACACACACATCCCGAGCACCACACCCAGCCTCCGTTCTTTCTATGGAAACTCGGGCTGGAGAGATTTTTCTCTCCAGGGAGGAGACCTTTGCACAAGAAAACAACGCAACCGTTGCCAAGGCGATGGCAGCCAAGTCACGCCCTGGATCGCTGCTCTTTGGAAAGAGCCTTTCTGAATGGGGATTAGCAGATCCCTTTAATCCACCTTTAGTTGGGCTGGCTGAAATGTCACAAAACCTTGTCCAGATTCCAAGTTCCCCCAAACTCTTTTCCACTTTGCTGAGAGAGCAGAGATGCCGAAGGGAAGGGAATTGGAAACGGTATCCCTAAACAGAGGAATCTGCAAAAGTTTCCAGGTCAGGGTTAGAATAGAATAGAGCTGGAAGGGACCATGGAGGTCTTCTAGTCCAGCCCCCAGCTCAAGCAGGAGAACCTATGCCGTCTCAGACAGGTGCCTGTCCAGCCTCTTCTTAAAAACCTCCAGTGATGGAGCACTCACGATTTCTGGTGGCAAGCTGTTCCACTGGTTGATTGTCCTCACTGGCAGGAAGTTTCTCCTTAATTCCAGATTGCTTCTCTCCTTGATCAGTTTCCAACCACTGTTTCTCGTCCTTCCCTCTGGTGCTTTGGTTATGTCTGCTAAGCTTGTAAGCCTCCCTGAGTCTTCAGAGAAGGGCGGGATATAAATGGAATTAAAATAATAATAATAAAAAAATGTCAGCCTCATCCATTTTGGCAGCTGCCATTCAACCATCTCCTCCCATCAATTCAGCTGATTTCTACAACATTGTCACCTCCTTTGCATTTGACAGAGCGGCTTGCTTAGCTGGGAAGAACTCTTTGTAACTGGAAAGTTACCCATGCCTGGAACAACACAATTCTACTTAAAGAGTTCAATGCAGCATGACTGGACTCAGGGGAACATTCCCCCTGGTCAAAGATAAAGTTAGGATTTGCCCAACCACACAACTTGTACTTCTGCATCTTGCATTCTATGAGTTCTATGTTGGTAATCTTATTTTATTGGAAGCACAAAAAGTGAATGACCTTATTCACTATCAGCATCACAACAGGTTGTTGACAAAATCCTTCCTGTATGTTAGGAAGGGCAAACTTTTCCAGGAAGCGGGCTACAATTCGTTCCCCGAGGGGCTGAAATTATAACACTCACAATCACTGTCTATTGATGACCATGACACTAGAGGCCACAAGGTGTGATAGTGGGTTTTGCAGTCAATTTTTAACACTGTTGTCCTGTGGCTAAATTAGAGCAATTAATTGGGAGAAGATGATAGAAGGTGGGATCAAGTATTCCAGAGATCTTCCGATTCCACCCTTGCTCTTTCAAAACAAGAACGTGCTGTTGAAAATCAGCCACATCACAACCAAATTTCAACAGCACCAACTTGGGACAACGGGGGCCTACAACTGAGGGTTGGGGGTAGCAATAAAACACAATAATATTAGGTTAGCAAGGTACAGTCCAAAGTGTTGATGAAGAAAACTAGTATTAGTGAATAAGGTCATTCACTTTTTGTGCTTCCAATAAAATAAGATTACCGACATAGAACTCTGAAGTAAATGTATTTCAGTATGTCGGAAAGTTAGTCCACACCAGGTTTGTAGAAGTCTCACCTGTCCTTCCACACTGAAAAAGCACAAATCTATTCTAAAGTATTCCTTGGTCAAAATAAGAGGGGATGCGCAACACTGGAAACCGGTCAGAATCAGCAATTTAAGAGCCAGAAGGAAAGTTTGCAAGTTTTCACCAAGCCTCTCCTGATGTCTAGGAAGGGGGCCTGGCAATTTACCTGCAATCAGTTTTCCCCTCTCTTATCATCTGCCTAGGGAACCAGACAATTAGTTTATTTATTTATTAAATTTACACACCGCCCAATTAGGCAACTCTGGGTGGCTTACAAACAATAAATAGAAAAAACTTTTTTTCTTCTGCCAGAGACCTGACTTGCCATCACTCTGATCCCCACCCCCACCCCACTTTTTGTGGACCCCTTTATTTCTGTGCCAGGGAACAGGCTGTGTCTGAGTCATCTAAGGCTCTTTAAGGAACAAGGGGCTGTCTTGTGCCCACTTGGAGTCGCCCCACGGTGACCGAGTTTCAGCAAAACAGATTCTGGCTTTACGTCTTAGAGTGATGTGGCTTATTTAACCTACCAATAAACTGTGGTTGCCACACTCTCCTTAAGCTCCTGCGTCATGGGTGGGGTCACAGTTTGCCTCCCAACCTGGTGGGAGAGGTATCGATCAGGCCAAGAGGGCCCAAGGGCTAAACATTAACAGCCCGCTGTTCATTGAATTTGCAGAGATGCCTTATGCCCCTATCCCCACAGTACATCCCAAAACAAATCCCACACAAACGTCATCACAATAGATTCCCATCTTCTGAGGTCTGCTTTCAAAATGATATAAAGCTACTGTGATCTTATTCAGACATTCACGCAACATATTTAACCAAATCAGGTGAATCCATAATGGCTCCATTCCCATAATACGTTAAGTCCACTTACATCAGCCTTTGGTTAATTCATGGCTTAATGTATTGCGCAAACTGGGAAAACGGGTTGATTCAGAAATCAAATGAGCATCTTGTGTGAACACAATCCTAATATTTGCATAAACACTTGACCCCTGCCTCTCACTTTGGTTGTCGAAAACACATTTACACACACTGCAGGAATGTGTCCCTGTCACTTGCAGAGCAATGTGGATGTCACAGGTCTAAAATGAACTCAAGGAGAGAGGCATAGAAGTCCTACAGACTTCTACGATCACATAATATCCCAGTCAAAGCAAAAGACGCTGCAAACCCAGGTGTGTAAAATCAACTATTTTCTTTCAACGAGACAACAATTGTCATCCAAACCCAAGGCAACATATTATCCGAACCTAGAAAGTCTGTTTTGTTTAGCGCTTTCCATGAACCCGGACCAAAATCCCACCTACGTCGCAGAATTCCTAAAGGGACAGGGTGCCTCTGAGAACAACCAGAATGCTTCTCCTCCGCTCCAGGCCAAGGTCCCAGATTCAAGAAAAGAGACGCCGGAGGTTGACCAGCAGCTCCGCTCGCCAAGCGATCGCAGGTAGCCCCTTTCAGCACCCTGGACAGAGGCGGGCGCGCTGTCCAGGGTGCTGACTCCTGACTCCCGACCCCCGCCCTGCGGGACGAGGCCGCCGGGAGGGGCCGTGCTCGGGAGGGGCCAGGGGGCCCTCGGACCCGAGAGGGCCACGCCGGGGACCGGCCCACCCCCGCCCAGCCACCGCCCCGGGCCCGGCCACCCACCTGGGGAGGTGCTGGTATTCAGGCGCCCTCCACAGAGGCACTGCAGCATATGCCTGCTTTTGATCCAGAGAAGCCCCGTGATTCTCATGGGGTCCCGCCGCGGGCCCGCAAAGGCGCCCGGGGCCCCCCGCCGGCAGCTAACGGCCGCCCCGGGCTCGGCAGCGCCCCACCCCGCCGGGGCTCCGGCCGCCCAGAGGCCCGGCCCAGGGGCGCATGGAGGCGGCGGCGGCGGCGGCGAAGTTGCGGATCGGCTGCCTTCCGGAGCGACTTGCCGGGACTTGGGCAAGCGGCGAGGGAGGGGGGAAGGGGGGGAAGGCGAGGCGGGAGACGGACGTCACGGCCCGGAGGGGGAGGCGGTGCCCGGCGCTGGCCGCACCCCCTGCCGCCGGAACAGCTGCCGGGCTCGGCTCGTAGGCCGGGGGGGGGGGAAGCACCTCTGCCCCCCCCGCCCACCTCCCTCCTGGCGACGGTCACCTGAGCACAACGGCACCGCCGAAGCTGGCCGGACTCCGCCTCTGCAGCGGTTCCTTCCTGAACTGGCCGTAAAGTCCCTGTCCAGCTATTCGAGTGACCGGCCAGTGCGCCCCCCCCCCCGCAAAGCAAAGAACTCGAGAC
This sequence comes from Vipera berus, assembly GCF_964194415.1. Lineage (NCBI taxonomy): Eukaryota > Metazoa > Chordata > Lepidosauria > Squamata > Viperidae > Vipera > Vipera berus. The sequence continues at coordinate 841,341 of NC_138207.1, read as the reverse complement.
TCTATAACCTTGTTCAACACTTAACACTACTTAGTCTAGACCAGGGTTTCTCAACCTTAGCAACTTTTAAGATGCACACCCTTCCTCATGCTGGCTGGGGAATTCTGGGAATTGAAATCCAGGCAACTTAAAAGTTGCCAAGGTTGGGAAACTACACACACACACACACACACACACACACACACGCACACACACGTGTGTTTTTGTGTGTGTGTGTATGTGTGTGTATATGTGCGTGTGCGTGTGTGTATTTATTTATTTATTTATTTATTTATTTATTTATTTATTTATTTATTTATTAAACTTATATACCGCCCTTCTCCCATAGGACTCAGGGCGGTTCACAAGGTTTTTTAAAACAGTCCAACAAATTACATAGATTAAAAACAATTAAAATGATTAAACTAACCTTGAAACTAAAACCCCCAATAACAATTAAAATACAATTAAAACCCCAGTTAATATTCTCAGTCCAGGCCAGAAAGCTCGAAGAGCCAGGTCTTCAGGTCCCGGCGGAATGAGTGAAGGTCAGGGGAAGTCCTAAGCTCTACAGGTAGCTGGTTCCAGAGGGCAGGTGCACCCACAGAGAAGGCCCTACACAACAGACCAGGATTTTTTTTTTTAAAAAAAGTGAAAAGCAAAAGAGGGCAGTTTCAGAAATGGGAAGAGAGTGTGTTTGAGCATACGCAAAGTGCCATCCTGTCACCCAACCAATACTTATAGAGTTGTTTCTGGATGACAAGAGTGCAACATAAATTTAATAAACAGATAAAAATATAGGAATTTGGACCGGTCTCTCCACCCCCCAAAAAGCAGCCATGAGATCATGACATGACCCGGCCCGGCCCGTTGTCTGAATCTTCCCTCTTCCTCTGAGCCAGAAAATCAATGATTAATTAATTGGTGTTATTTTTGCTGCCTTTCTCACTCAATATACTGACTCGACACCTCCCCTCCCCCAAGTCCTGTCCTGCACTTAGTTAAGTCCCGCTTTCCTTAACAGAAGCCCCCAAACGGGAGAAAGTTACAAGTGGGTAAAAGCACCGCTGGTCTTTAGACACAAAAACTGGCGTGTAGGGGACGGATCAGCTGCAGGCAGGTTTAGTGGGGGGGATTGGAGATGGTGGTGGAGTGGCCTTGCATGGAGGGGGTCTTGGGCAGACCCTAGCCACCTAGGCCAAAGCCCTGCCTCAGTTATAACAGTTCTTAATTGCACAGGGGTCCTTCTTATTCTGATTGTCAATAAAGGGGAATGTTTATTGCTCAGGGATGAACTATGGGGTCCTTGGTGCCATCTGAGCTTGATTGTTTTCTTGCAGACATTTTATTACCCAACTAGATAAACACATCAATGTTAGAAGGCAGTGATGTTTGCAGAGAGAGGAGGAGGAGGAGGAGGAGGAGGAGGAGGAGGAAGAAGAAGAAGAAGAAGAAGAAGAAGAAGAAGAAGAAGAAGAAGAAGAAGAAGAAGAAGAAGAAGAAGAAGAAGAAGAAGAAGAAGAGGAGGAGGAGGAGGAGGAGGAGGAGGAGGAGGAGGAGGAGGAGGAGGAGGAGGAGGAGGAGGGCTGTGGGGTCCTTGGTGCTCTCTGAGCTGGGTGGTTTCCTTGCAGATGTTTCATGGCCCAACTAGGCAACATCATCAGGGCTAGAAGGGAGGTGGGTTTGGAGGGGGGGAAGCAGCCATTAAGAAAGAAAGCAACATCCAAGGTTACAGGCTTGTAAGGGGTCTCTGTGGGACCCCAGCCTCATGGGCCATACCTCACCCACAGGTGCACCCTGCCAGCCTTTCCCCCTTTTTTATATATGGGGACAATGATTGTAAGCCCACAGTCCTTAGGGACTCGGCCATAGGTGTTTGTGGAGGGGAACAGTGAGGGAAGGGAACAGGGAGGGGAGGGGAGGGGAGGGGAGGGGAGGGGAGGGGAGGAAAGGAAAGGAAAGGAAAGGAAAGGAAAGGAAAGGAAAGGAAAGAAGGAAAGGAAAGGAAAGGAAAGGAAAGGAAAGGAAAGGAAAGGAAAGGAAAGGAAAGGAAAAGAAATAGAGAAAGGAAAGGAAAGGAAAGAAGGAAAGGAAAGGAAAGGAAAGGAAAGGAAAGGAAAGGAAAGGAAAGGAAAGGAAAGGAAAGGAAAGGAAAGGAAAGGAAAGGAAGAAGGGGAACGGAAGAGGAGGGGAGGGGAGGGGAGGGGAGGGGAGAGGAGAGGGGAGGAGGGAAGAGGGAATAAAATTAGCCTAAACTCCTTGGTGCCTGTGGATTTAGGGTGGGGATGAGGGAGGCACAGAGATTGACAGAAGGAACCTCCAATGGGCATTCTCCTTTGGAAAAGAACAGCATCTGGCCCATAATAGCCATCTGAATGAAGGGCCCTCCCTGCAACCAACATGGGGGGGAACATAAGGCAAGCATCACCCCCCTCCCCGAACCAGGCTGTGATTAAGCCAGACGGAAACCGGTGACAGACAGGCTGCCAGACAAAGCTTCAGCTGCAGAGCCATTTCCTCCCTCCCAAAGAATGCTTACAAACCAGTGGGAGGGGGGGCAGGAACACCCTGAGGATCTCTGGGGCCGGGTTTTTAGGGTATTTGGGGTGGGGGGGCTGTGAACCCCAGAAAAGACCCCAGCATAAACCGAAAGGGTCCCCTAAGAAGGAGCTGCAAGATGGCCCGGCTGCAGAATCGGCTGAGCTTCCCCTTCTCCTTCCGAGGCCGGCTCTTCCTTGGGGGGGGAGGAAGCGTGCCCACCTTCCTTCTCCCAGGTGCCCGGTTGCCAAGCAGTGGGGCGCAGCTGCTGCTTCCACCCCCAGAGAGCCAGGAGGAGGGCGCCGTGGAGCCTCAGGCCTCCCTGCTGCTGGCGACCGTGCAGAAAACAGAGATAGGCAGGTAGACTGCTCTGCGCTGGCATTCCGCTGCCCCGAGGAGACGGGGTGGATCTCGGGTGCAACCAAGCGACGTGGGTAACCTGGTGATTGAGTTAAAGCCACTTCCTGGGCTCAGAGCATCGTGCGGAGCCCTGAACTAACCAAACAAATTATGTGGGCAGGGACATTTGACCAGAAGAAAACAGAAGATGAAATGGGGAGGGGGGGGCTGGACAGTCACATCCATTCAATCTCTTTAAAGGTCCTTCCGGGGATTCTGATCAAGGTTAGCATGTTGTGTGAATGATCCACTAGACTTGAGGTGTCCAACCTGGGCAACTTTTAAGACTTGTGCACTTCACGTTCTCTGGACTTTTGAGACGTATGGACTTAAAGATTTAGTGGACTTTAAGACTTTTAAGACTCGTGGACTTCAACTCCCAGAATTCCCCAGCCAATCATGCTGTCTGGGGAATTCTGGGGGGTGGGGGATGTTTGAAGTCCACAAGCCCTAAAGTTGCCAAGTTGGACACTCCTGTACTAGATGGTTTCTTGAACTGATGAATCATACGATGTGAACACAGCTAGTGTCCAGCTGCGGTGTTTCCTGGATCCACTTGCAATGCCCATCTTTTTTCTATTGACACCAGAAAAAAAGAACAAGCTCCAGATCTAAGATGTACATCAAAACATTGACTTTTTCCAGATCCAGACACTGCTCCTCCCCAACAGCCTCTGCTAGGAGATATGGGAGTTATGGCAGCTGAAATCCAAAATATCCAGAAGGCACCAACCATGCTGGGCAAGCAAAATCCATCCTAGGTGTCTTTGAGGGCAGATGCTGATGTGTTTATGTATGGACAAACCTGTGACCAGAACATACCCACTAAGCCACTACTAAGCCATTAACAGACTTACATAAATATGTTGGGGCAACTGAGCCAAGGACTACAAGTAGTTCTCGACTTACAATACAATACTAACACAATCCTGGGTTGCATAAACAGAGGCATAGAATCAAGATCACACAAAGTATTAGTACCGCTATATAAAACCCCAGTGAGGCCACACCTGGAATACAGCCAATTTTGGTCACCATACTACAAAAAAGATATTGGGACCTTGGAAATAGTTCAGAGAAGAGCAACTAAGATGATCCAAGGCCTGGAGACTAAAACATACGAAGAATGGCTGCAGGACTTGGGTCTGGCTAGTCTAAAGAAAAAAAGAAATAGGGGAGACATGATAGCAGTTATTCCAGTATTTGAGGGGCTGCCACAAAGAAGAGGAGGGGGTCATGTTATTCTCCAAACCACCAGAGGGTGGGACAAGAAACAACAGTTGGAAACTGACCAAGGAGAGAAGCAACCTGGAATTAAGGAGAAACTTCCTGAGAGTGAGGACAATTAACCAGTGGAACAGAAGTTGCCTTCAGAAATCGTGAGCGCTCCATCACTGGAGGTTTTTAAGAAGAGACTAGACAATCACCTGCCTGAAATGGTACAGGGTCTCCTGCTTGAGCAGGGGGTTGGACTAGATGACCTCCAAGGTCCCTTCCAGATCTATCTATCTATCTATCTATCTATCTATCTATCTATCTATCTATCTATCTATCTATCTATCTATCTATCTATCTATCTATCTATCCATCCATCCATCCATCCATCTCTCTGTCTCCTGGTTTGCTTGGGCCCTCTGCCTGGCAAAGAGCCAGAGTCCAACTCAGGGCCAGGACCTCTGAAGAGCTTGTGCCAGGAGTTGTTCAGTGTTCCTTTTTGTGGGTGCTCAATCACTGGAGATCTTTAAGAAGAGGCTGGACAGTCGCTTGTCTGAAATGACATACGGACACCTGCTTGAGCTCTATCCTATTCTACATCCACAATGGAGCCCAAATGAGACAGTTTTTAAGTGATTCCACATTATGTCCACATGTCTAAGTTCACATTCTGGACAGAGAGGACTGCTGGTTGAAAAGAGGGGTCAAAGAGGCCATCTATGTTAAAACTGAACAGCCCTCTTCCAACCAAGGGGAAGGGACACGACACCATCCCATCTCCTGCCTACAACACGGTCCTTTCAGCAGTCCCAAGACGGCTCCACACCCATTTGCACTCTGACGCAGGTGATCCGGAGGGCGCAGACAAACCTCCAAGTGGCCTCAACAGCTCTCAGAGAGAGTACTAACAACCAGCGGACTGCAAGGAATATAAATCTTTCCATTCCCCACTATTCAGTCAGAACTGAAGAAGCCTCTTGGATGAGAAGCGAAACATCTTCAAGGAAAAAAAACAAGGAATTAGAATAACAGAGTTGGAAGGGATCTTGTAGGTCCTCTAGTGACACACATACACACCCACACACATACACACACACACACACACACACCCTGCACCATTTCTGACAGATGGCAGTCCAGTTGCCTTTTGGAAAAGCACCCTTGGGCTTCACACTGGATGTACAGCAGCCCAAAAGGGAGCACAAGGGGGAAGAACTTTGTCTGACTTCTCAAGATCCACTAACTGCTGTCCTGGACCAACAGCTTTATCTATGTCCAGAGTTAGGCCCTCAAGCCAGCTTTTCTTGGTTGAAACCACCTTTTAGGGTTAGATTTATTCTCAGAGAACCACCCCCCGCCGTGGGGGCACGGAGCCAATCAGATGGTACCGCCCCAGATGCTTAATGGATCCTGATAGATTCCAAGCGGCGCTGGGGTCCCCACCTGCCTCCACTGCTCACAGCTCGGCGGATGCCTTAGTGGAAGCCTGGGAAAGGGCAGCCACTGAGGCACTTGACCGGGTTGTACCCTTGCGGCCCCTGACCCGGCGCAGATCCCAGCGAGCTCCATGGTTCTCCGCGGAGCTCCGGGAGATGAAGCGTCGGAAACGGGGCCTAGAGAGCTGCTGGAGGTCTAGCCGATCCGAACCCGACCGGTTGCGGTTAAGAACCTATATTAGGTCTTATCTCGCAGCGATGAGGGTGGCGAGGTGTAATTACTTCTCCACCCTCATCGCGTCCGCAGATAATCGCCCGGCCGCCCTGTTCAGGGTGACTCGCTCACTTCTTAATCAGGAGGTGAGGGAGGACCCCTTGCAGGGTCGTGCCGAGGAATTTAGTCAACATCTGTCGGATAAAATCGCTCGGATTCGGACCGGTTTGGACTCCAGCTGGGCAGAGTCAGGCGATCAGGACACGGGCGGTCTTTGTCAACGTTATCTGGGAAGAGTTTGATTCTGTGACCCCTGATGAAGTGGACAGGATTATGGGGAGGCTGAGCTCCTCCACATGTTTGTTGGACCCGTGCCCTTCCTGGCTGGTTTATGCAGCTAGGGAGAGGACACGAGGCTGGCTCCAGGCGGTTATATCTGCTTCCTTGAGTGAGGGTTATTTCCCCACCGTCTTGAAGGAGGCGGTGGTGAGACCTCTCCTCAAGAAGCCTGCCTTGGACCCGGCTGTATTGAACAACTTTCGTCCAGTCTCCAACCTTCGCTTTCTTGCGAAGGTTGTCGAGAGTGTGGTGGCGCATCAGCTCCCTCTGGTCCTGGATGAAGCGGATTATTTGGACCCCTACCAATCGGGTTTCAGGCCCGGGTACAGCACGGAGACGGCATTGGTCGCTCTGGTGAATGATCTCTGGAGGGCTCGGGACAGGGGATATTCCTCTGTCCTAGTCCTATTAGACCTCTCGGCGGCTTTCGATACCATCGACCATGGTATCTTGCTGCGGCGTCTCAGGGGATTGGGAGTGGGAGGCACAGTTCTTCAGTGGTTCTCCTCCTATCTCCTGGGACGCTCGCAGTCGGTGTTGGCAGGGGGGCAGAGATCGGCCCCTAGGTCTCTCGTTTGTGGAGTTCCTCAGGGGTCGGTTCTCTCGCCTCTCCTGTTCAACATCTACATGAAACCGCTGGGTGAGATCATTCGTGGTTTTGGAGTTGGGTATCATCAATATGCCGATGATACCCAACTTTTCTTTTCGACCCCAAACCACCCCAGTGATGCCCTCGCTGTGATGTCCCGTTGCCTGGAGGCGGTTCGGGTCTGGATGGGGAGGAACAGACTTCAACTCAACCCTGACAAGACTGAGTGGCTGTACATTCCGGCTTCCCGGGACATTCAAAATGTTCCATCTCTTTCTATGGGGGGTGAGCTCTTACCCCCCGTGGATAGGGCTCGCAACTTGGGAGTCCTCCTAGATTCACGGCTTACCCTGGAAGATCATATAGTGGCCGTGACTAGGGGGGCTTTCGCCCAGGTTCGCCTGGTGCGCCAGTTGCGGCCCTATCTGGACCGGGATGCCCTGTGTACGGTCACTCATGCGCTCGTGACCTCTCGCCTTGACTACTGTAATGCTCTCTACATGGGGCTTCCCTTGAAGACCACTCGGAGGCTCCAACTGGTACAGAATGCGGCCGCGAGAGTTGTCTTGGGAGTTTCCCGGTACTCCCATGTTACACCTTTGCTCCGCGAGCTGCATTGGTTACCAGTTGTCTTCCGGGTGAGGTTCAAGGTCTTGGTTATGATCTTTAAGTCCTTACATGGCATGGGTCCGGGTTACCTCAGGGACCACCTGCTGCCGGCGTCAACTCCCCTCCGCCCTGTGCGTTCCCACAGAGAGGGCCTCCTCAGGGTGCCTCCAGTCAGGGAATGCCGACTGGTGGCCCCCAGGGGGAGAGCCTTCTCTGTGGGCGCTCCGGCATTATGGAACCAACTGCCGGTGGAGCTCCGGATGGCATCAGACCTCCGAACCTTCCGTCGCGGTCTGAAGACCCACTTATTTGAATTAGCTGGTCTGGCCTGATGGGGGATTATGGGTTTTTAAATTGTTGTTTTAGAATTGTATTATTGTTTTTAACTGGGCATTGGTTTAATCTTTTTTAACTTTTGTATTGTTATTTATATATGCCCTGTGAACCGCCCTGAGTCCCTAGGGAGAAGGGCGGTATACAAATTAAATAAAACCTAAAACCTGAAACCTGAAAGAATTCTTATTAGGCTCTTTGAGACACAGAACAGAATAGAGCTGGAAGGGATCCTGGAGGTCTTCTAGTCCAGCCCCCTGCTCAAGCAGGAGAACCTGTACCATCTCAGACAAGTGACTGTCTAGTCTCTTCTTAAAAATTTCCAGTAATGGAGCACCCACAATTTCTGGTAGCAAGCTGTTCCACTGGTTGATTGTCCTCACTGTCAGGAAGTTTCTCCTTAATTCCAGGTTGCTTCTCTCCTTGATTAGTTTCCAACCATTGTTTCTCGTCCTGCCCTCTGGTGCTTTGGAGAATAATTTGACCCCCTCCTTTGTGGCAGCCCCCCAAATACTGGTATAACTGCTATCATGTCTCCCCTATTTCTTCTTTTCTTTAGACTACCAAAAACCAAATCCTGCAGCCGTTCTTCATATGTTTTTATCTTTTTTTTCTTGAATTCTGATCCTGATTATGTGTTTGTTTTTTTCATTGATCTCTGCAAATCCTCTCAAACGGAGGTTAATCTTTAAGCATCTTGAACCAGCAGATAATTGCCAGGAATCAGCTTGGATTTGTTACGAATAAATCTTGCCAGATTAACCTTATCTCATTTCTTAATTAGGCGTTTCCTTAATAGATTGTGGAAATTCTGATTGCCATGTAAATCAATCTCAATAAAGCATTGGATAAAGTACCTCCTGGCCTGCTGATGATCACATTAGAGGGTGAAGGGCTAAGAGTTAAATTGATACACAACTGACATAAAAATCACAATAAATCAACTGGATGGCCACAAGGCTGCATTCAGAATCCTCTACAATCTTTTGAAACAGTGATACGATGAGACTCTCCAGATATATATCCTCTACACTGTTTTCATTCTTGGGTGAAGAAGTGAACGAGAACACTCACCAAACTTGTTGGTGACACACATTTGAGCACAAAGACGTTGAGACTTCAGAAAAGGTGAAGCGAAAAGCAAGAAAGATGATTGGGGGACTGGAGGCTAAAACATACAAAGCAAGACTGCAGGAACTGGGGAGTTTAACCTAAAGAAGGAATAGGGGAGAGATGATAGCAGTCTTCCAGTATTTGAGGGGCTGCCACAAAGAAGAGGGGGTCACGTTATTCACCAAAGCACCTGAAGGCAGGACGAGAAGCAACGGATGGAAACTCATCAAGGAGAGAAGCAACCTGGAATTGAGGAGAGACGTTTTTAAGAAGAGGCTGGACAGCCATTTGTCTGGAACGGTACAGCATCTCCAGCTTGACCAGGGGGTTGGACTAGAAGACCTCCAAGGTCCCTTCCAACTTCGTTGTTCTGTTCTGTTATTCTGAGCAAGACAGCGTAACTGCTAGAAGCCGAAGTAACATTTATAACTTTTCCTTGTTACCTTCTGGGAGAAGGCTTTGTGGTATCCGAAGCAGAACATTTATTTTATTTATTTATATATATTTAAATTTATATACCGCCCTATTCCCGTAGGACTCAGGGCGGTTTACAGGGAAAATTAAAAGTTAAAATACATCATATACAATTAAAAATGATTAAAACTAAGATTAAATTAATCCCTGAACTTAACTAAAACCCCATTAATTAAAAATTAAAACCCCTCAGTCTGGGCCAGACAACTCAAAAAACCAAGTTTTCAAGTCCCTACGAAATGAGCAAAGGTCGGGGGCGGTCCTAAGCTCCGTGGGAAGCTGGTTCCAAAGGGCCGGCGTGCCCACAGAGAACGCCCTTCCCCTGGGGATAACCCGCCGGCATTCCTTAACCGGCGGTACCCTAAGAAGGCCCTCCCTGTGGGAGTGCACAGGACGATGGGAAGTTGATGCCGGCAGCAGGTGTTCCCTTAGATCAGACATGTCAAACACAAGGCCCGGGGGCCAGATCCGGCCCGTGAAGTGGTTTCATGCGGCCCGTGAAGCCATCCTGGAAACAGTGAGGGAACAGCCCCCACTGCCTTGGCCCTGGCCCAGAGACCATCCTTCTGCCAGAGACCCTCAGATCTGTCCCACTCCTGCCCAGGCCCCCATAGGCACCCTTGATGCGAACGATGTAGAGCTGGCCATGCCCACCCAGTAGGCCGTACGCACTCTAGCCACGCCCACCCAGTAGGCCACACCCACCTGGCCCCCTGAGGACAACTGCAGTACTGATGCGGCCCTCAATGAAATTGAGTTTGACACCCCTGCCTTAGATAATCCAGACCCAAGCCATTTAGAGCTTTATAGGTCATAACCAGCACTTTGAATCTCACCCGGAGGGCAACCGGAAGCCAATGCAGCTCACGGAGAAGAGGTGTTACATGGGAGTATCGGGAAACCCCCATCACAACTCGCGCGGCTGCATTCTGCACCAGCTGAAGCCTCCGAGTGGTCCTCAAGGGCAGCCCCATGTAGAGAGCGTTGCAGTAGTCTAGCCGGGAGGTCACAAGCGCATGGGTGACTGTGCGTAGGGCATCTTGGTCCAGATAGGGCCGCAACTGGCGCACCAGACGAAGCTGGGCAAAAGCCCCCCTGGTCACGGCTCCTATATGATCTTCAAAAATGAGCCGTGAATCCAGGAGGACGCCCAAGTTGCGAGCCCCATCAACGGGGGGTAACACCTCACCCCCCATCATTAGTGGTGGAACAACCTGGTTTATCCGAGATGCCGATATGCACAGCCACTCAGTCTTGGCAGGATTGAGTCGAAGCCAGATTCAGCCATAGTTTCATTCCTCCTTCCGTTATATATTCAAGATGGACAGGGTTTAATATTTGTATATTATGTATATGTAGGGGTGTGGGTCTATACATACGTTGTATATAGTAAGTTTAGGGGTGTGTCATGCATGTGTTCACTTTGACAGCGGGCAACTAAATTTCATTTTTGATGTGTGCCATTGTGCCCACAGTAAAAAAAAATGACAATAAAGGTTATCGTATCTTATCTTGTGCAATGAGCAAAATGGGCTGAAAGTAACTAAAGGAAATTGAGCACAAAAAAAGCACTACACAAAACTGCGCAAGAAGAGAAGACACCTGGCTTTGTAACATGAACAAGGCGTTGGAATAGGGCTTGACCGCAAGCAGTGCGTAAGCCAGCAGTGAGAGAGAGTCACAAAAAAAGGCACAAACAGGTTTTGGCTACATCGGTAGATATCTGATGTACAAACCACAGGAAGGAATCATTCGGCTTTATTGGGCTCACTTGAGGTCCTGGGCCAGTTCTGGCCACTTTAAGGACGAGTCAGAGATGGTGGAAGAAGCGTAGAGAACAGGTCCAGGACCAGGGGGACAAATGCTATAAAAAGAGATGGAAGAAATGGGGAATCATTAAGGCAATCAAAGGGAATCTTTGTAGCTCAGGTTGAACTGCGGGGTGCTGGGTGCTCTCTGAGATGGGTGGTTTTCCTTGCAGATGTTTCATGACCCAAGTAGGGAACATCATCAGTGCTAGAAGGGAGGAGGAGGAGGAGGAGGAGAATTGTGGGGTCCTGGGTGCTCTCTGAGCTTGACCATTTCCTTGCAGACTTTTCATGACCCAACCAGGTAACATAATCAGTGCTAAAAGGGAGAGGGGTTTGGGGAGAGGAGGAGGAGGAGGGGGGAGGAGGACAACTGCAGAGTCCTTGGTGCTCTCTGAGCTTGGCTCTTTTCCTGCAGATGTTTCATGACCCAACTAGGGAACATCATAAGTGCTAGAAGGGAGTGAGGTTGGGAGGAGGAGGAGGAGGAGGAGGAGGAGGAAGTGTGGGGTCCTTGGTGCTCTTTATGTTTTCTTGCAGATGTTTCATGACCCAACTAGGGAACATCATAAGTGCTAGAAGGGAGTGAGGTTGGGAGGAGGAGGAGGAGGAGGAGGAGGAGGAGGAGGAGGAGGAGGAGGAGGAGGAGGAGGAGGAGGAGGAAGTGTGGGGTCCTTGGTGCTCTTTATGTTTTCTTGCAGATGTTTCATGGCCCAACTAGGGAACATCATAAGTGCTAGAAGGACCGACAAAGAGTATGGCTGATTGGGAATTTTGGGAGTTGAACTCCACAGGTCTTAAAATTGCCAAGTTTTGACAGCCCTGCTCTGGACAGTCAGATGTTATTTCTTAGGGAATGACTGATTCATTGGCTGGCTGATGATGTAACATCAAGTCAGTGTCAACTCATAGCAGCCACCCTGGGGATTAAAGGCAAATTTCTAATGCACTCTTGAAAGAAAGAAAAAATATTACTGGGTCATTTAGCATCCAAGGAGAATGCTTCAGAAGCACTTGCTCTGAGAAACTGCTTCCAACTCTAATGCCTGAGAGAATCACGTGCTCTGGTGTGGCTTCTTTGTTTGCTCCTGTGTCGTCTCCCGCTTCACAGTTAGAACTAAAGGATACTTTACACCAACCTTCTTTCTCAACCTCGATCATTTTAAGATGATCAACTCCCAGAATTCCCCAGCCAACTGGGTCATCCTAAGCTGCATCAACAGAGGCACAGAATCAAGATCACACGAAGCTCTGGTACCACTTTACGAAGCCTTAGTAAGGCCACACCTGGAATATTGTGTTCAGTTCTGGTCACCATAATGCAAAAAACATGCTGAGACCTCAGAAAGACTACAAGGAGGAAGACAAAGATGATGAGGGGGCTGGAGGCTAAAATATACGATGAATGGTTGTAGGAACTGGATGGAAGCTCATCAGAAGGAGACCCATTCTGGAACTAAGGAGAAACTTCCTGACAGCGAGAACAATCAACCAGTGGAACTTGACTAGAAGACCTCCATGGTCCCTTACAGTTCTAGGATTCTAGCATCCATCTTCAAGTTGCCAAGGTTGAGAAACGTGGCTTGAGACAGCGAATACGGCAGCTCCATTGTGCCTTCACAAATCGTAATTCTGATGCTCTGTTCCTCAAACAACCACCAGGGGGCACCAAAGCCTTTCCACAAACCAAGCCTGGCTGATTTACTAACTAAAAGTCTTGAAGCTACGGATTTTCTCCAGCCTAAGGCTAGGAAAACTCAGTTGAAGCCCAAACCCGCTCAAAGGTTAACTGCAACTATTAGTTACAGTTCTGGCACCAAAACTCTGAAGAAGTAAAATACAATGGCCTCTGTTCTGTTCTGTTCTGTTTTCTATTCTATTCTATTCTATTCTATTCTATTCTGTTCTGTTCTGTTCTGTTCTATTCTATTCTATTCTATTCTATTCTATTCTATTCTATTCTATTCCCATAATTCTCTATTCTATTCTATTCTATTCTATTCTATTCTATTCTATTCTATTCTATTCTATTCTATTCTATTCTATTCCCATAATTCTCTATTCTATTCTATTCTATTCTATTCTATTCTATTCTATTCTATTCTATTCTATTCTATTCTATTCTATTCTATTCCCATAATTCTCTATTCTATTCTATTCTATTCTATTCTATTCTATTCTATTCTATTCTATTCTATTCTATTCTATTCTATTCTATTCTATTCTATTCTATTCTATTCTATTCTATTCCTATTCTACTCTACTGTACTCTACTCTATTCCGTTCCATTCCATTAAGACAGGGGTCTTCAAACTTGGCCCTTTTATGACTTGTGGACATCAACTACCAGAGTTCCTCAGCCAGTGTGCCTGGCTGAGGAATTCTGGGAGTTGAAGTCCACAAGTCATAAAAGGGCCAAGTTTGAAGATCCCTGCAGTAAGTCTTAGTCTTAGTCTTTATTCTACTTCAACTCCCAGAATTGAAGGCCAGCAATTTCCCAATGAGAAGAATCTTTTCGGGAACGTACTATTTTTTTTTCCAAATTGCTCCTATGCTAGGTTGGAAAAAAATGCCATTCTTAAAGAGCCACAAGATGGAGCAAGAAATGAAAGTGTTGCTACTTAAATGTAGTATATTTCCTGGATTTCTGATGAGACCAGAATTCACAGGCCAAAACGCGCAATCCATGTCCCACGTTAAAGCCACCGAACAGGTTCGGCTGCTCAAATTAGGGCCTTCAACACATTTAGAAGCGTGTTCACAGTTTCTCAACCCTGGCCCCTTTCAGACCTGTGGACTTCAATTCCCAGAATTGCCCAGCCAGCCTGGGACCTCTGGGCTGCAATGCTGTTTTGCTGGGCTGGGATTGGACGCTTGCAAATGAAGGCTGCAAAAATCTCGCCATAATTTTATTTTATTTTTTAACGCCTTTCCATAGCATCAAAAACACTTAATCAGACTGCATGTTTTGAGCTTGGGGTAGGGGAATTATTAATGGAGGGAAAGCAGAGTTGGGCTAAAAGTTCAGAAAAAAAATTCCAGGCTGCAAAGGACTTTAGCCCAGGGGAAGAACTGAGAGCTGAGGTTAGAGCTTAGGCAAGGGTCTTCAAACTTGGCAACTTTAAGACTTAAAGTTGTCAAGGTGAAGGCTGGCTGAGGAATTCTGGGAGTTGAAGTCCACAAGTCTTAAAGTTGTCAAGGTGAAGGCTGGCTGAGGAATTCTGGGAGTTGAAGTCCACAAGTCTTAAAGTTGCCAAGTCTGAAGACCCCTGAGCTTAGGGAAGATAAGGGACTATCTTTCCTCAACAAACTGGACTGTCTTTGTCCATCTTAGTTTGATTCTTTTCAGACTAGTTCATCTCTTGGCATTCGCTCTGCATTTGCATAACATGCTAACTGGGGTGCCGAATCAAGCCACGTAGGGGTCCACCTGGAACAGCAAGGCTGCCATGCTTGGAATGGGAGGTGATAAAAGGAAACGAGGCCACCAGAAAAACCCAGGGGCTGGGCACCCCCAAAGCCGACCCCAGCCGGAGTTCAAAAGAACCCAAAGAAGATTGGAAAATGTGGAGAGGGCTGATCCAGACAAGTGTCAAGAATCAGATGTCTCTGGAGATGGTCCGTCATCCCGGTCTTGGTTGTCCCAAAGGTGCAACTAAGATCAGACATGTCAAACACAAGGCCCGGGGGCCGGATCCGGCCCGCAAAGTGGTTTCATGCAGCCTGCGAAGTCATCCTGGAAAGAGTGAGGGACCGGCCCACACTGCCTTGGCCCTGGCCCAGAGACCCTCCTTCTGCCAGAGACCCTCAGATCTGTCCCACTCCTGCCCAGGCCCCCATAGGCAGCCTTGATGCGAACGATGTAGAGCTGGTCATGCCCACCCAGTAGACCATACGCACTCTAGCCATGCCCACCCAGTAGGCCACGCCCATCCTGGCCATACCCACCCGGCCCCCTGAGGGCAACCGCAATCCTGAGGCGGCCCTCAATGAAATTGAGTTTGACACCCCTGAGCTAAGATGATCCAAGGCCTGGAGACTAAAACCTACAAAGAATGGCTGCAGGGTTTGCGTATGGCCAATCTAAAGAAAAGAAGAAATAGGGGAGGCATGATAGCAGCATTCCAGTATTTGAGGGGCTGCCACAAAGAAGAGGGGGTTACGTTATTCTCCAAAGGGCCAAAGGGAAGGACAAGAAACAATGGTTGGAAACTGACCAAAGAGAGAAGCGACCTGGAATTAAGGAGAAAGTTCCTAACTGGGAGGACAATCAACCAGTGGAACAGCTTGCCACTAGAAGTTGTGAGGGCTTCATCACTGGAGGTTTTTAAGAAGAGGCTGGACAGCCATTTGTCTAACATGGTCTAGTCCAGGGGGAGGCAACCTTGGCTCTTTTATGACTGGTGGACTTCAACTCCCAGAATTCCTGAGCCAGCATGGCTCAGGTTGGAAGCCTCTCCCTTTCCCCTCAGCGTGGCTGGCTCAGGAATTCTGGGAGTTGAAGTCCACGAGTCATAAAAGAGCCAAGGTTGCCTACCCCTGCTATAAGGTCTCCTGCTTGAGCGAGGGGCTGGACTAGAAGTCCTCCAAGGTCCCTTCCAGCTCTCTTCCAATCCTGATTCTGCTTTTTTTCAAAAGGCAACTGGACTTTCTTGGTTTTGTTTTGGTTTTGAAAACGTTTCCCTTCTCATCCAAGAAGCTTCTTCAGCTTTGACTGGATGGTGGGGAATATAAATCCTTCCATTCCCCCACCATCCGGTCAGAGCAGAAGAAGCTTCCTGGATGAGAAGCGGAACGTTTTCAAAGGAAAAAAACAACGAAGTCCAGTTGCCTCTCGAGAAAAAAAAAACACCTTTGGGCCACACTCACAAAGCCGAAACGCTGGTCATAAAATGAACACCGCCGTCGTACAGTGAATGCAAAGCCATCCTTCGCCAGGGGTCATTTCTGCCGAAACCAGAAGCCAACCCTGCCCTGGGTCACCTCGAACACAAGACAGGCGGCATCTGACTTAAGTGAAAGGTGGTAAATGCCAGTCACGGGACCAAAGGACCCTGCAGGCAGCCTTCAGTGGTAGCCAAGCACACGAAATGCAAGTCAAATGACCATCGGGGGGGAGGGGGGAACGGCCACCGGAACTTTAGAACTAGGTCATAAGGGCCTTTTGTGAAGGGGGGGCCGACAGCTGTAACTGCCGACGGTTGCTAAGCGACCGTTGGTAAGTCAAGGACCCCCTGTGTTTCGTGATGTGTTTGCGATATCCTCAGAAGTTCCTACTGACAATAGATGGCTGGCAGACTTTGCTCATCGAAAGGTCAGGTGGTCAGCAAACGGGGATCACGTGATCCCCGCGGACACTGCGACCGTCATAACTGTGAACCAGTGGCCAAGCATCCAAATGTAAACCGCGTGACCCTGGAGGGGATGCTGCCACGGTCGTAAGTGTGAAAGTGGTCACGTCAGCTTTCTCAGTGCCGTTGTAACTCTGAATGGTCACTAAATGAATGGTTGTGAGTCGAGGGCCACCTGTACATTATTCACAAATGGTGACAGCAACTTTCTTGTGGTGAGCCAGCGGCCCTGCCTGCATCTTTCGGCAGGAAATAAACTCAGAAAATCCTGTCCAGCCTGTCCAGCCTGTGCTGGCAGGAAAGCTTTTAAGCCACATCAGGCCCCGTTTTCTACGCTGCGTTTCCACAATAATAGGATCTTTTAACGTAAGCTTCTCTTCATTAACCTCATCTCCCCTTAGTTGGTTTCGTTTAGTATTTATCTCAATATCCAGGGTTTGGGGGTTTTTTTATGTGTGATGTTCCTCTCCATTGGCCGTTCAGGCTGAGGCAGCAGTTCTTTTTCTAAGCAGCAGTTAGAGAGTCTACTACAAGTAGGGCTTGTCTTGTAGCCATCATCAGTGCGAGGAGGAGGAGGAGGAGGAGGAGGAGGACTGTGGGTCCCTGGTGCTCTCTGAGCTTCTTTTTCTTGCAGATGTTTCATTACTAAACTAGGTAACATCATCACTGCTAGAAGGGGGAAGGATTTGCACTGATGAGGTTACCTAGTTGGGTCGTGAAACGTCTGCAAGAAAACCTCCAGGCTCAGAGAGCACCAAGGACCCCACAGTCCTCCTCTTCCTCCTCCTCCTCCTCCTCTCCACACACCCTCTCCCTTCCAGCACTGATGATGTTCGCCAGTTGGGTCATGAAACATCTACGAGAAACCCACCAGGCTCAGAGAGCACCAAGGACCCCACAATCCTCCTCCTCCCCTTCCAGCATGGATGATGTTCCCTAGTTGGGTCATGAAATGTCTGCAAGAAACCCACCAGGCCCAGAGGGCAGCCAGGACCCCATCCTAACCCTTTATGTGTACTGAAACTCCGGCAAGACCTACGCTAAACCATATACCGGCCTTCCGTTCTCCGGCCTCCTGGACACGGCAACGTTTCTCCTCGACTGCTGAGTGCAGAGGTCGGATAAGGATCCCAGAAGGAAGTTCAAGATGTCCTCAACTTACAGCCATAATCAAGCCTGCCATCGTGATGGTCGTAAAGCAGGTCACCATGCTCACCGTGATCCACTTCTACGCCCTCTTCTTTTGGGGCACTAGGAGAGCGAACCCACCGTTCAGTACGGGGTTATTTTTGCCATCAACTGATCGTAAACGCGGAGGCATCTTTTCCAACAAACACGTGACCGCAGGGCGTTGCAAATTGCCCTAAAGGCAGCCCCACAACCAGAGGGGCCGTCTCAGAATTTGGAAAATGGGTCAGAAATGGGTCCGAGAGCCCTGGTGGCTCAGGGGTCAGAAGGCAGCACTGCAGGCTGACTCTGCCCACTGCCGGGAGTTCGATCTTGACCGGCTCAAGGTTGACTCAGCCATCCGTCCTTCCCAGGTCCGTAAAACGAGGACCCGGATTGTTGGGGGCTAATAGGTTGACTCCGCAAACTGCTCAGAGAGGGCTGTAAAAGTGCTGGCAGCTATAGAAACCCGATAAATAAATAAATAAAAATACCACCGATTCTCCAGCACCCAGTCAGGGGAGAATCCCGCAGCCCATAACTTTCCTTCCTGTTCTGTTCCCACTGGTTTTTATTCTGCAGAAAAGAAGGATTTCTTTCCGTTTCTCTTCCTCCTCCCCACCCCCACCAGCCGAGCCAGCTGCCACCATGCAGAAGAGACCAATCCAGGACAGGCAACTTCCAAAAGGATCCCACCAAGCCACCTTCAGCCCCTTCCCCTTCCCTTCCTTCCCCCTGATGTCCTTCCTGGAGCTGGCCTTGGACCCCCCTCCCCCCACCACCACTGTGGGTTAATCATTGGGCAGCCAGGAGCCCAAAATCTCTCAACTGCTTCAAGTCTCCATGTTAGTTTGCAAACTGTGATCTGCAACTCCTGAATATCAAGAGATTATCGGATGTTCTGATACACTGTCAGCCTCAAATATTCCTTAATAAGTGGGGGTGGCTGTGCAGACAGACAAATGGCTGTCCAATCTCTTCTTAAAAACCTCCAGTGTTGGAGCATTCACCACTTCTGGAGGCAGGTTGTTCCACTGGTTAATTGTTCTTACTGTCAGGAAATTTCTCCTTAGTTCTAGGTTGCTTCTCTCCTTGACTAGTTTCCATCCGTTGCTTCTTGTCCTGCTTTCAGGTGCTTTGGAGAATAGCTTGACTCCCTCTTCTTTGGGGGCAGCCCCTGAGATATTGGAACACTGCTATCATGTCACCCCTCACCCTTCTCTTCATTAAACTGCACATCCCCAATTCCAGCAACCGTTCCCTATATGTTTTGGCCTCCAGTCCCCTAATCATCTTTGTTGCTCTTCTCTGTACCCTTTCTAGAGTCTCGACATCTTTTTTACATCGTGGTGACCAAAACTGGATGCAGTATTCCAGGTGTGGCCTCACCAAGGCATTTTAAAGTGGTATTAGTAGTTCACGTGATCACGTGCATTCAAAGTCTTCTTAATAACTTCCTGCGTTTGTGTCCTAACGGACTCGGTGCTGTGGGCAGCCCCAGTTCGTAAGGAAGCCTAATAAGACGATTGGTGGGGAATCCACTTAACAACCATATTACTAACTTAACCACTGCAATGATTCTCTTAACAACGGTGGTGAGAAAGGTCACAAAACGGGGCAAAACTCACTTAGTGACTGTCTTGCTTTGCAAGAGAAACTTTGGGTTCTCTTGTGGTCCTAAGGACCACCTGGAGTCCTTGACGCAATTGGCACCACAATTTCCATAGCTAAGCAAGGTGCTTGTTAAATACGCTGTGCCCAATTTAAAAAGCTTTTTTTTGCCACAGCTGTTAACCAAATCCGGCTTTCCGCCCCCCCCTTTCCCCCCCCCACTGACTTTGCTTGTCGGAAGCCGGCTGGGAAGATCGCAAATGGGGATCACGTGACCCCCCCGGGAAGTCACAACCGTCATAAACACAAGTCCGTTTCCAATCACTGTGATGGGAATACACAGTGATGCCCTGGGGGGGAAGGGGGGCAGAGGGTCAGTGGCCCCAGGACTCAGAGAGCGGGGGGGGGAGCAGCTTGCCCTTCCCTGGGTAGGTGCCCAGAGGAGGCTGGCCAGCTCTCCATTGAGGATGCTTCAGCCAGGATTCTTGGCCTGAGCAGGGGGCTGGACTGGATGGTCTCAGGGACCCCTTCTAGAGTCCTACGGATCTTCTTGCTCTCCTCCAGGGAAGTGGCGGGGGGGGGGAATTAAGCCCAAGAGTTTTAGTCAAATAAAGCAAAGCCTCTTTTCCCTCCTCCCGCTTAATGGGACCCCTCTGCGTTTCTCATTAGCTCCCCAGGGCGATGGCTTTTTCGCTGATTCTTAACTTCTGGGCCTGTCAGTTGGCAACGTGCTGACTGGCCAAATCCAGCCTGTTCAGATAAATTACCCCAGGAAGGAACACGGCTTGATTAGCCTAAATAGGGCAGCCTGGAGCTGGTGCAAGAGAGAAGCTGAACTCGAGAGCTCGGTCACGGGACGGGCCGTCATCCTGTAAGCCCTTCCTTAACCAGGTCAGCTCAAGGCTCCTGGGTGCCTTTGGAACAAGCTGCTAAAGGAGGCCAGGACTGATGTTGCAGACCACACTCTACTCCTTGGTAAACTAAGAAAAGGTGGGATAGGCAGCATCACCACCAGATGGATCTGTGGCTGGCTGGCAAACCGTACTCAGCGAGTAGTCCTCAACGGCACCACGTCCACACGGAGAGAAGTAAGCACTGGGGCACCACAAGGCTCCGTCTTAGGCCCAGTAAACTCTTCAACATCTTCACCCACGAGTTAGAGGAAGGAGTAGAAGGGGGAACTCAACCTGTCAGGAGTAGCCAACACCCCAGAAGACAAACTCAGGATCCAAAAAGATCTTGACCAACTTGAACAATGGGTCCTATCCAAGAAAATGTGTTTCAAGGTGGAGAAAAGCAAAGCTTTACATTTAGGCAGGAAAAACCAAGGGCGTAAGTACAGGCTGGGTGAAACCTGGCTTAAAACAGCACCTGTGAAATGGACCTCGGAGTCCTAGTGGACGATCGCTTGACTATGAGCCAGCAGTGTGCGGCAGCAGCCAAAAAAGCCAACACAATCCTGGGTTGCATTAACAGAGGCATAGAATCAAGATCACACAAAGTATTAGCACCGCTTTGTAAAACCCTAGTGAGGCCACACCTGGAATGCTGCAGCCAATTTTGGGCATCATATCACAAAAAAGATGACGAGAGTTTGGAAAAAGTTCAGAGAAGAGCAACTAAGAAGATCCAAGGCCTGGAGACCAAAACATACGAAGAACGGCTGCGGGACTTGGGTTCAGCTAGTCTAAAGAAAAGAAGAAATAGGGGAGACATGATAGCAGTTATTCCAAGATCTGAGGGGCTGCCACAATATTCTCCAAGGCACCAGAGGGAAAGACAGGAAATAACAGTTGGAAACTGACCAAAGAGAAAAGCAACCTGGAACTAAGGAGAAACTTCCTAACAGTGAGGACAATTAACCAGTGGAACATCTTGCCACCAGAAATCGTGGGTGCTCCATCACTGGATATTTTTAAGAAGAGGCTGGACAGTCACCTGTCTGAGACGGTATAGGTTCTCCTGCTTGAGCAAGGGGCTGGACTAGAAGACCTCCAAGGTCCCTTCCAACTCTATTCTATTAATGATAGGGTCAGCCAGCTTCCTTTGCAACCTCCTCACTCAGTATAGTGTTGGAAAATCAGGAAGCATTCAAGCTAAGGATGTGTCTGAATCCAGTCAATTAGAACTCAGGGCTTTCCTCCCAGCAGGCCAGTCCCCAAAGATCTCAATTCCAAGAAGAAGAAAAAAAGGCAAGACATTGACAGAATATCATCCATTGCTTGTCTTGGCTGATGTAATAACCCAGCACGTTGGATTCACACAACACACCTAACCATGGAAAGTTATGCAACTCACGGCGCACTCTGTGCACCTGACTTGCTGAGTCCTTCAGCTGTTTTTCCATATTCATGTGAGCTAGAATCAAGCCCCTGAGCAGCAGATCCTGAGAGGCCAGCAGCCCTGGATTGTCGTCCAGAGAGAGACTGTCCCCATTGCCGTGGCCGTACACCTGGCCAGGCCCTCCGCCCCTGGTCCTGGGAGTGCCTGACAGGTGCCGCTGGCGGGAAGCCTGGTCCCAAGAGGGTGGATTAAGGGGCGTTTGGGACAGGGGACTAAAGCTGCATGTCAAAGGGTGGCAATAGCAAGTCAGCCTCTTCCGAGGAAGTCAAGAGAGGGTCAGCAAAGAGCTTCCCCCAGGAGGGCCTGAAGCTCCAAGAGCTCCAATTCTTTGGGGAGGGGGAGACAAGAAGGGTCCTGGGTGCTCTCTGAACCGGGGGGTTTCCATGCAGACGTTTCACAACCCAATTAGGGAACATCATCAGTGCTAGAAGGGACAGGGGTTTGCAAGGGGGGGAGGAGGAGGAGGAGGAGGATTGTGGGATCCTTGGTGCTCTCTGAGCTTGGTCATTTTCTTGCAGACGTTTCACAACCCAACTAGGGAACATCATCAGTGCTAGGAGAGAGGAGGAGGATGAGGATTGTGGGGTCCTTGGTGCTCTCTGAGCTGGGTGGTTCCCTTGCAGACGTTTCATGACCCAACTAGGGAACATCATCAGTGCTAGAAGGGAGCGGGGTTTGCAAGGGGGGGAGGAAGAGGAGGAGGAGGAGGAGGATTGTGGGATCCTTGGTGCTCTCTGAGCTTGGTCGTTTTCTTGCTAGCACTGATGATGTTAGCTAGCTTGGATAATAAATCATCTGCAAGGCAACCACCAAGCTCAGAGACCGTCTGACACGCAAAGTCAATGGGGAAGCCAGAGTCCCTTAAACAACCCTGTCACTAGATTCAGGATTGCAGGAGCCGAGGGCATCAGAGGCCCCCTCCTCCCAGCGCCCGCCCCATCGGCCGGCTGAGGTTTCACCCCCACCGACCCATCCGGGGGCCAAAGCCCTTCGGGGACCCCTCTGAGGGATGGATGGGAGCTCCTGCCTGCTCGCCACTTCCGCCCCACCTTTCTCTCAGGCGTGGTTTACAGAGAGAGAGAGAGAGAGAGAGAGAGAGAGAGAGAGAGAGAGAGAGAGAGAGATGATAGATGAGATAGATGGTAGACAGACAGACAGATAAGAGATGATAGCTACAGATTTTTTATTTATTTTATTTTTTATTTTATTTCCATTTATATCCCGCCCTTCTCCGAAGACTCAGGGCGGCTTACAAGCTTAGCAGTAGCCTTCATTCTATGTATATGCCTGCTTATTAGGACTTTCACACACCCCAAGCGGCATTATTACAAAGTCAGCTTATTGCCCCCAACAATCTGGGTCCTCATGAGATAGATAGATGATAGATAGATAGATAGATAGATAGATAGATAGATAGATAGATAGATAGATAGATAGATAGATAGATAGATAGACAGACAGACAGACAGACAGACAGACAGACAGACAGACAGACACCGACAGAAAGACTAGACAGACAGACTAGATGGGGATCAGAAAATTCAAATATTGAACATCTCAGATTTCAGTGAGGGAAGGAGAGATCGACCTTGAAGAAGGCGATTGACAAAGAGAGCTACTTCCTTGCCAGTTCGCAGCAAAACCAGAAGGATTCTGTTGGGGAAGATCTCACACTTAAGAAAGTCGGTCACTTCCAAGGGGGAGCTGCCGAATACCCGGCGCCCTCCGTAAGTCCCGGAGACGGATTTCTCCTGGGAACTGGCTTCTTCCTGGCTGAGCCCAGGACCAGGGCGGCCCCTGAAGGTGCCACAGACATGCCTAACAGAGCTGGGATGCGCGATCCGATGCTGGAGCCTTTCCTTCTTCAAGGGGAGTCCGACTCATTCCCCCCCACACACACCCATTACCCTGCGCCCCCCAATTCTGGGCTGTCAGGAACCTCTGAGGCCAGTTCTTGGGATGCCCGGCCTTGAACAATTCCCTGACAAGCGCACTTTCCTCTCTTAGAAATGCCAGTTGCGTTTTCATGTTCCTTTTTTCCCTTCTTCCTTGACAAATAAATGCTGAACGACAAAAACGCACCCGTGCGCACCCAGTTCCCTTGCGACTCGGCCGCAGGCGACCCCTGAAAGATTTCCCCCTTGGTGCAAATGGCGAGATGCCAAGCCCTCCGCCCGCCCTTGGCTCAGGCGCAAAGGAGCCATCCCGTCCCTGGGGCTGCAGCTCGGAGGACTTATTGCTCAAGCCGAAACGCAAGAACTTAGTCCGCTAAGAGCATCAGCCCTTAGACTTATAGAGCGCTTCGTAGGGCTTGAGAGCCCTCTCTAAGCGGTTTACGGAGTCAGCGTTGTTTGCCCCCAACAATTCTGGGTCCTCATTTTATCCACCTCGGAAGGATGGAAGGATGGGTCGACCTTAAACTGGTCAGGGTTGAACTGCTGGCAGTGGGAAGGAAGGAAGGAAGGAAGGAAGGAAGGAAGGAAGGAAGGAAGGAAGGAAGGAAGGAAGGAAGGAAGGAAGGAAGGAAGGAAGGAAGGAAGGAAATGAAAGTGAGGAAGGGAAGGGAGGGAAGGAAGGAAGGGAAGGTAGGGAAGAGAGGAGAGTTAGGAAGGAAGGAAGGAAGGAAGGAAGGAAGGAAGGAAGGAAGGAAGGAAGGAAGGGAAGGGAAGGAAGGAAAGAAGGGAAGGTAGGGAAGAGAGGAGAGGAGAGGAGAGGAGAGGAGAGTTAGGAAGGAAGGAAGGAAGGAAGGAAGGAAGGAAGGAAGGAAGGAAGGAAGGAAGGAAGGAAGGAAGGAAGGAAGGAAGGAAGGAAGGAAGGGAAGGCAGGGAAGAAAGGAAAGGAGAGGAGAGGAGAGGAGAGGAGAGGAGAGGAGAGGAGAGGAGAGGAGAGGAGAGGAGAGGAGAGGAAGGAAGGAAGGAAGAAGAGGGAGGGAGAGAGGGAAGGAGGGAGGAAGGGAGGAAGGAAGGGAATGGGAGGGAGGAACAACAATAGCACTTAGACTTATATACTGCTTTACAGTCCTCTCTAAGAGGTTTACAAATATCAGCCTCTTCCCCGCCCCCCCCCAAACAATCTGGGTCCTCATTTTACCCACCTTGGAAGGATGGAAGGCCGAGTCAACCTTGAGCTGGTCAGCACTAAATGGTCAGCACTAAATTGGCACTAGAGAAGGGTGAGCAGTGTTCAAGGAGGCCTGGACCTGGATCACTTGTGGCAACGTAACAACTCTACGCTGATGACATGTTTCACTCTGCCCTCCCGAGCTCTGCCTGCTCTTCTCCACACCTTGTGGCCCACAACTTCACGGAGATGGCCATCCGCTCAGTCGGGCTGGCTGACTTGCGGCAGGGCCCAGTCAGCACCAAAGCCTCATCCTGCAGAACATAAGTCTCAGCAAAATACAGGCTGTCCTTGACTTATAGCCATTTGTTTAGGGCAGGGGTAGGCAACCTCGGCTCTTTTATGACTCATGGACTTCAACTCCCAGAATTCCTGAGCCAGCATAGCTCAGTATGGAAACCTCTCCCTTCCCCTCAGCACGGCTGGCTCAGGATTTCTGGGAGTTGAAGTCCACGAGTCATAAAAGAGCCAAGGTTGCCTACCCCTGGTTTAGGGACTGTACAAAGTCACAACAGCACTGGGGGGAAAAAATGACTTGGGACCATTTTTCACACTTGTAACGCTGCAGCTTCCCCACGGTCACATTCAGATGCTTGGCAACTGACCCATATTTACGACGGTCGCAATGTCCCGGGGTCATGTGATCATCTTTGGCGACCTCCTGACAAGCAGTGGGGAAGCCACTTAACAACCATGTTACTAACTTAGCAACTGCAGAGGTTCACTTAACAGCCTGGAAAGAAAGGCCTAAAATGGGGCAAAACCCACTTAAGAAATGTCTCGTTTAGCCACAGAGACTTTGGGCTCCAGGGTGGTTGCAAGTTGAGGACAACCTGTACACCTGCCTCCCCCAGCGATCCCCCACTTGCTAGACCCCAAAGCACCCCACTGCCAAGCTTCTCAATCGGGGCATCGAAACCGTTTCCTGAGCTTTGCGAAGAATCTGGGGACCCCCGCACGGAGCCGGGACCTTGAAACTGAACTCCAGTCTAGTGAAAAGAAGGACCGGGGGCGACATGATAGCAGCGCTCCAATATTTGGGAGGCTGCCCCAAAGAAGAGAAGGTCCACCTAGTCTCCAAGGCCCCAGAAGGCAGGACAAGAAGCCACGGATGGAAACTCATCAAGGAGAGAAGCAACCTGGAAGTCAAGTCAGCCAGACCCCACTTCACTCCTGGAAATCAGCCAAGATCGGCAAAGAGTTGCCAGCTGCTACGCACCAGGAACTAAAATGACCTTTCCAACTTTGTAATTGGATGACAACTCAGCTGGCCCGATTGTAGGAATGCAGCCATGGGGGGGAGGGGAGGGGGGATTAACTGGCCTGGTGTGAACATGGCTTAACTGAGTTGTTTCCTCTCCTCTACAGACAAGTATCCAACAGCTCTGGGCGGGGAAACTTGGCACAGTCGAACCCTTTGCTCTGAACCACAGCCAAAGGGGGCATCCCACTATTATTATTATTATTATTATTATTATTATTATTATTATTATTATTATTATTATTATTATTATTATTATTATTATTATTATTATTATTAATCATCGCACAGTCAGCCAGATGTTCAGACTGGATTTGGCATTTTTGTCTACCTGTCGAGTCCTTCCCAAGGGTCTATTTGCGGGTCTTTGTATTTTGTTATCTTCCCCAATTCCTTCTCTTTTATTCTTCTGTCTCCAGGCATTGCCATGTCCACTATCGACACTTTTTTTGTCTTTCTCATCAACAGCTGTGAAGCCTGGCGTGTTATGTGGCAGGTCCCTGTCTAGCAGCTGCCTGTCTGTCAGCATGGCCAGCTGGAGAATTATGGGAATTGAAGTCCACAGTTCTTAAAGTTGCCAAGGTTGGCTGAGTCTGGCAAGATTGTGTCCATTGGTGCAAGCCAGGGGTCTTCCAACTTGGCCCTTTTATGACTTGTGGACTTCAACTCCCAGAATTCCTTAGCCAGTGTGCCACGCTAGCTGAGGAATTCTGGGAGTTGGAAGTCCACAAGTCATAAAAGGGCCAAGTTGGAAGATCCCTAGTGTAAGCAAATAAAGAACCGATTGGGTTTCAGTTTGTCGCCTTTGCGCTTGGGCCTGACACCCCTCAGCTGCTGCTGCTGCTGCTCCCCAGGCCTCCTGAAACGCCATCCCGGCAGCTGAGTCCCCTCGAGAGGAGATACGGGTGCAACAAAGTCCAGGAAGAGTGTACGAAAGAGATGCTTTTTTGAGCCTGCTGGTCCAAGAGCCAGCAAAGGTGGAGGGGATGGGTGGAGAAGAGGAAGGGGGGGGGAAGACATCCAGAAAAAGCAGCCTGGCGGGGCAAAGCTGCAGCGGCTGAGTGAATCACCCAGATGCCTTTGGTGGCTGCTGCTCCCTGCTTGCTTCTCTTGGCGATTCACGCGCCGGTGTGGAAAGGCGAACAGCATCAGCAGGAGAAACTGCAGCAGCAGCAGCAGCAGATGGGCAGCTCTGCTCCCTCTGGATTTCAGGGAAGGCAGCAGCCACCGGCCTCTTGGGAACCAGGCAAAGCACCAAGCTGAGCCCTTCATCGATGGTTCTCATCGGGCAGAAATCAGCTTTGCCCAGGTACGCTATCTGCCCACCTGAGCTCCTGGCTGGCTGGTCCAGCAGAGTCAGTCAGTCAGAATAGAGCTGGAAGGGACCCTGGAGGTCTTCTAGTCCAACCCCCTGCTCAAGCAGGAGACTCTATACCATTTCTCTTCTTAAAAGTGATGGAGTGCCCACGACTTCCTAGTGGCAAGCTGTTCCACTGGTTAATTGTCCTCACCGTTAGGAAGTTTCCCCTTAGTTCCAGGTTGCTTCTCTCCTTGGTTGATTTCCATCCGTTGCTTCTTGTCCTGCCTTAGTGGCTTTGGAGAATATGTTGAACCCCCCCCCCTCTTCTTTGTGGCAGCCCCTTTGTGGGTTGTGGCTGCTGCAACACTGGAGGTTTTCAAAAGTAGACTGGACAACCACTTGACCAAGATGGCATAAGGTCCCCATTTGCAAGGGGACTGGACTAGAAGACCTCAAAGGTCCCTTCCAGCCTTAAGACCCTATGTTCTACTTTTTTGCCTCTTCCTCTCCATCTCGGCTGCTCGTTCTTGGAAAGCCCCCAACAGCTCGTGCACCTCTCCAGATGTGCCAAAAGACAAGTTGACGGGTCCTGCAGACCAAATCATCTCAAGTATTTCGGGGAAGCGGGGAGGGAGAGAACATGGCTCCCAGGTGGCCTCTTTTATTGACCAGCTTTTGTCTCTCTTCGGGTGGAATTTAAGGTGCCCTCCTTTGACGATGCATTGGTCTCCAAACTTTAAGACTCGTGGACTTCAACTCCCAGAATTCTGGGAGTTGAAGTCAGCAAGCCTTAAAGTGGCCAGGTTTGGAGACCCCCGCTTTGATGAATTAACCATTCTACTGCTGTCCCATTTTCCTTCAGGTTCCAGGTCTGCCATCCTAGAACCGCAGAGCCAGGAGGGACCCTGGAGGTCAGCGAGTTTGGAAAAGCGGCACTGACCGGCTCTTATAAACGGAAAGGCACTCTCAGCTGTTCTGAGCTGCTGGCTCTCCCTTTCCCTCCCCCTCCCTCTCCTGGCTCCAACTGAGCTGACGCGCAGCCTTGCCCAGAATTTCAAGAGTCATTAAGGAAAGGCATCCAAGTGCCAAAGTCAGCCTCACCTCTTACAAAGAACGTCCGATCTCCTGCTCGTCTTTAAGGGCAGAGAGAGAAGGTCCAGAGGGACGGGCGGGTAGCAACCAGAGTGATGGATTTACAAGAAAAAATAAAAATTAACCAGATAGTCTTCTTTGCACCGGTGGCAGGTTTGCAAGGCTTAGTCAGAGGGAACACAAAGAGATTGTGTTTATTGCAAACAGCGATAAGTCACATAAGCCCAGAGGCTGCTTGCTTCTCCCCGGTGTGGCGGTTCCAGGCAGGGCCTGGTCAGCACTTTTTCATTTGGCTCCCTGGCCGGGCAGAACCATTGCAATCTGCCTCCAGGGTGGCTCCAGAGTCAGGTGGGCAGCATGCACGTTTTATAAATCCATCATACATAAAATAAGAACACGGTCCTTACAGTCGTGAAAGGGGAGTTGATGCCAGCCGGCCAGAGTTGGTTGGCCACCTTGGGCAAAAGGAGTCTCTCTTCCTTTGCCAAGTTCACACGACAAACTTCAGGTCAAACAAAGATCGTGCAGGTCCCCATAAAGGAGAATATTTGTAGCCCAGAGTTGAAATGAGGAGTCTTTGGTGCTCCCTGTGACAATGTTAGAGGCGCTGACGATGTTACCTAGTTTGGGTAATAAAACATCTGGAAGAAAACCACCAAGCTCAAAGAGCACCAAGGACCCCACAGTTCTCCTCCTCCTCCTCCTCCTCCTCCTCCTCTTCCTCTTCCTCTTCCTCTTCCTCCTTCTCCTCTCTGTAAATCCCACTCACTTCTAGCACTGGTGATGTTGCCTACTTGGGTCATGAAACGTCTGCAAGGAAATAACCAAGCTCAGAGAGCATCAAGGACCCCACAGTCGTCGTCCTCCTCCTCCTCCTCCTCCTCCTCTTCCTCCTTTCCTCCTCCTTGCACACCCCACTCCCTTCTAGTCCTGATGACGTCCCCAACATGGTAATAAAAAGCCAAAGACTACAAAAAAACACCCCACCCAGTTCAAAGAGTTTGCAGGTCCATTCGCACTGGCCAGTAGGTCATCCTGGCCAATTTCCTCTGGCTTAGCGCATAGCACAAGGACCTGGCTGACTGCGGTTCAAGACAAACCCAGAACACAGGGTCCTTCTTGGCAGAGTGCCAGTCCTGCCCTTTTGCTGGAATCTCCCCAGGGTCCCACCGAGGCTGCCCGGCGTGCCCCAATTGCACCGGGGAGGCTTGGCCGGAATAAAGACTGAGTAGAATAAAGGAGACCGACAGTGCTGCGGTTGACCAGAATAAACCGTGGGAATAAACTGCAGAATACAGGCAGTCCTTGACTTACAACAGTTCATTAAGTGAACGTTCAAAGTTACGACGGCATTGAAGAAAGTGAGTTATGACTGTTTTTCACACTTATGACCGTCTCCTGGGTCACGGGATTAAAATTCAGGGGCTTGGGAACTGGTTCATATTTATGACGGTTGCAATGTCCCCGGGGTCACCTTTTTGTGACCTTGGAGCAAGCAAAGCCAGTGGGGAAGCTGAGTTCACTAACAACAATATTACTGACTTAACAACCGTAATGATTCACTTAACAACGGTGGCAAGAAAGGTTGTAAAGTGGGGCCAAACTCACTTAACAAATGTTTCACTTTGCAACATAAGATTTGGGCTCAATTGTGGCTGCAAGCCGAGAACTGCCTGAGGCTAAGCTCAGAGAGACTCTGGAGAGGTCTAGCGAGGCTCTAAGAGTTAAAAGACTTTTAAAAGTTTAGCTCTGGCAAATTCCAGCATCACTGAGCATTCGCCTGTCACGGAGAACGCTTAATCAGTGGAACTCCTCGCCTCCGGAAGTTGAGGGTGCTCCATCACTGGTGGTTGCTAGGAAGAAACTGGACATCCATTTGCCCAGAATTGGATAGGGCCTTCTGCTTGAGCGGGGGGTTGGACTAGAAGACCTCTGAAGCGCCTTCTGGCTCAGTTGTTCTGTATTTTACTTCTCCCCAAATTTTTCCAAGCACTCCTATCTGATCTCCGGCCCACAAACATCTTTCTAGCCAACAGAACTACAGCAGGAAAAGCAGCAATCCACAATGCCTACCCAGGTCCATGGCAATCTGCTGAGCCAAGTCTCAGAATCACAGAAAACAGAGTTGGGAGGGACCTTGGAGGTCTTCTAGTCTAACCCCCAGCACAGGGAGGAAACTTTATATATCCAGGGGTAGGCAACCTTGGCTCTTTTATGACTCGTGGACTTCAACTCCCAGAATTCCTCAGCCAGCATAGCTCAGCTTGGAAGCCTCTCCCTTTCCCCTCTGCATGGCTGGCTCAGGAATTCTGGGAGTTGAAGTCCACCAGTCATGAAAGAGCCAAGGTTGCCTACTCCTGCCCTATATCATTACAGACAAGTGGCTGTCCAGTCTCTTCTTAAAAACTTCCACTGGTGGAGCATTCACAACTTCTGGAGGCAGGTTGTTCCACGGATTGATTGTTCTCACTGTCAGGAAACAGTGCAGAGAAGAGCAAGTAAGACGATTAGGGGACTGGAGGTTAAAACATATAAAGAGCAGTTGCTGGAATTGGATATGTCTAGTTTAATGAAGAGAAGGACGAGGGGGGACATGATAGCAGTCTTCCAGCATCTCAGGGGCTGCCCCAAAGAAGAGGGAGTCAAGCTCTTCTCCAAAGCGCCTGAAGGCAGGACAAGAAGCCATGGATGGAAACTTGTCAAGGAGAGAAGCAACCTGGAATTAAGGAGAAACTTCCTGAAAGTGAGAACAATTAACCAGTGGAAGGACTTGCCACCAGAAATGGTGAATGCTCCAACACTGGAAGCTTTTAAGAAGAGATTGGGCAACTGTTTGTCTGAAATGGTACAGGGTTTCCTGCCTGAGCAGCAGGTTGGAATAGATGACCTCCAAGGTCCCTTCCCAACTCTTATTCTGGAACATGAAAACCTGCCACCCGCATTTGTGTCTACCTATATGCAGTCTCTGGATACAGAGTCACGGTGGATGCATCACGAAGACACTCTTTGAGGCCCCTCCCAATGTAGTTGACCAGAAGGCCAACATTCTCAGCTTTGGGGCAGAAGGTGGCTTGTTCCTCTCCATCTCCTCTTCACCGTCATTATTCTGCAGCACTGACCACAGATACTAATTGCTCAGACTGCTTTTATTTAGAAATAAAAGGCTGGGTCTGCTTCTATTTTATTATTATTTGTTCCTACTGTGTATTTACTGTCCTTCAGCCAGAAGGAAGCCAGGACAATATACTACCAAATATTTCCCGAACTCAATTAACAGAGCTAAACCTGCTTTCCCCATTCGGGGAGAAACAGAATCTTCTCTAACAAGCAAGTAATTGCTGTCTGCAGACCGAGCAGGCCTTGATTTACCATTCTCATTAAAAGAAGTCAAAAAAGTACAGCTCTATGTGAAAGAAAAACCCGAGCATAAGCACATTGTGTCTGGTGTGATGCATTACCCTTTTCACGTGGCGTTCTCCTCCCCTGATTCTAGCTTTCTCTCTGCAACAAACCTTCCGTGAATCCTTTCTAGAACCAGAGTGCCCCACAAGGGACTAGCAACCAAAATCCAATTAAAAGGGGGGAGGGGCGTTAGAGGCAAAGCGTGTGCATGATGACGTTCTCCAACTACATCCCAAAGGTGCCTTTTTTCAGGAGGCAACTGGAGTTTCTTGTTTTGCTTTGAAGACATTTCGCTTCTCATCCGAGAAGCTTCCTCAGGTTCTGACTGGATGGTGGGGAATGGGAGGATTTATACTCCTTGCAGACAGCTGGTCACTTGACTTCTTTTAGAGCAGGGGCATCAAACTGCCAGCCCGAGGGCCGGGTGCGTCATGGCGAAACTGCACCCATCCCATTGCCGGCAATGGGGAAAAAAGTCGCAATAAGTTGTAATGGGTCACGTGGCGCAGTGAGTTTGACACCCCTGTTTTAGAGGGTTGTTGAGGCCACCTGGACACAGATAAACCTCCAAGTAGCCTCAAGGACTCCCTAAAAAAAAGGCAAATGACCAGCTGTCTGTAAGGAGTATAAATCCTTCCCTTCCCCACCATCCACTCAGAGCTAAAGAAGCTTCTTGGAGGAGAAGCGAAACATCTTCAAAGAAAAACAAGAAAGTCCAGTTGCCTCCTGAAAAAGCGTCTTTGCGATAACCAGGACATGGATGACTGAGAATCTCCATAGACAGAAAGAAGGAAAGATAGGAAGCAAGGGATGAAGGAAGGAAAGGGAAGGGAGGGAGGGAGGGAAAGGAAAAAGGGAGCAAGAGGGAGGGAGGGAGGGAAGTCCAGTTGCCTCCTGAAAAAGGATCTTTCGGGTAACAATGACCTGGATGTCTGAGAATCTCCACAGACATTTCTCTAACTACGTGGCAGAAGAGGAAGGGACAGCACGGGAGAAGGACGGCAAAGAACGGTCCTGGCGAGGACTTTGTCTCTTGACTTCTTCAGCCCTTTGAATAAAACAGGAGGTTCTTCTGAAAGGTCATCAAACCAGACAGCTCTTCCAAGGGGACATGCCGAGACCCTCCCCATAATTCCCTGGCACAACCACCGAGCAGGCTGGGAATTCTGGGAGTGGAGGTTGATGCACCTGAAGGACATCAGATTTGGGGAGAATACTGAAGATCAGGTGGAGCCAGACCGGTGAGTTCTGCAGCTGTCAATCCAGCACACTTTCCAGTGACCCACAAGAGTGAGACAGAACATAGTCTGGGTGCAGAGAAGAGCAACTAAGATGATCAGGGGGCTGCAGGCGAAAACATATGAGGAATGGTTGCAGGAATTGGATGTGTCTAATTTAATGAAAAGAAAGATTAGAGGTGACGTGACATCAGCCTTCCAATATCTCAGGGGCTGCCCCACAGAAGAGGGAGTCAAACTACTCTCCAAAGCACCAGAGGGTAGGACAAGAAGCAACGGATGGAAACTAATCAAGGAGATTGTTGTTATCAGCCTAGAAATAAGGAGGCATTTCCTGACAGTGAGAACAGTACCAATAAAGGAGAATATTTGTAGCTCAGGGTTGAAATGATGTTTCATTACCCAAACTAGCCAACATTATCAAGGCTGACTAGCTGGAGACCCTAAACCACTCCAGACAAACAGCTGTCCAGCCTCTTCTTAAAAACCTCCAGGGACGGAGCACCCACAACTTCTGGAGGCAAGTCGTTCCACTGGTTAATTGTTCCCCCTGTCAGGAAGTTTCTCACTGTCTGGGCTGAAGGGAGCCCAGCAGTGCGAGATGTGAAGCTCCCCAAGGGAACAAGCACATCCAACGTGCAATAAGGCACCCCTGTGCAAATCAGGGAAGAACACAAACCATTAAGGAACTGTAAAAAATCTCCGCATAGAGACGCACGCTGGGCAAAGCCTCTTATGCTAAGGCCACTGCAGAAGATAGAAGAAGCACGTAGTTACTTTTTTAAAAAGATCCTGTGACAATAAACATCACTGTATCTTTAAAACACAGCGCGGTGGTCTAAAAATCCTTGTCTCTTTTCTAGCCTCCAAGGATTGAGGGCTTTCCAACTTTGCTGAAAGTGGAGACTAAGAATCTTGACTCCTTTCTCTAAGCCAAAGCTTGCTAGATGGATTGGACTACAGCACCCATCATCTCTAGCCAGCATGGTCAAAGGGTGGGTGGGTAGGACTCATAAACCAGCTGAAATCCTTTGGGTCAGAAGAGTGTTGTATTCAGCTGGCCCAGCCTTAAGCCATTCGTGGTGCACAACGGCCAGATTGGGTTGATCCCAAAGCAAAAGACCCAAGAGAAGACCCCTCTCCACTCATGGGGGGGCCGTGTGGGACCATCCAAGCTTGCAGGCAGGTTTCAAAGCCAGCTCTTGGTTCTGGGAACCCCTTCAATTAAAGCTCTGTGCTATTCTTGGACTGGATAAAATGTTAGCGACTTCACACAACAGGCTGAAACAAACCTCAACTAGCCCTGTCAAGGTTTAGCAGGAGCCGTGGAGTCAATCCCTGGGAATCTTGCAATTCTCAGGGTTTGGAGCCTGGTCATTGGCGGTTCAGCCAGCAGAGCAATTTTACTTGGACTGTGGACACTTTGCATTTGTGTGTTTTTATCGTTGATGGCTCCGTTCGTGAAAATGCTTCTAACTCAATTAGGAAAGGTTTAAGAAGCACATTTGCATGACGCGCTGATCTTAATGCACCTCATCCGTAGTTGTTTATTGATCTGGCTTAATATGCTGGGAAACCCATCCCATTTCTCAGCCTGTCCCAAAGATGCTTTTTCACGAGACAACTGGACTGTCTTGAACGGGACAAGAAAGTCCAGTTGCCTGGTGAAAAAGCATCTTTGGGAGGACAACAACGAGCAGGACGGCTGAGAATCTCCATAGCCATTCTCAGCTTGTAGTCAAATGTGTCACGTGAACCCCTCACATTGGGCTCATCCAGAAAGCAGGCTAAGCCTAAGGTCAGCCTATTCTCCAAGGCCCCTGAAAAGGCAGGACAAGAAGCCAAGGATGGCAACTCATCAAGGAGAGAAGCGACCTGGAACCAAGGAGGAATTTCCTATGAGTGAGAACAATCAACCAGTGGAACAGAAGTTGCCTCCAGAAGTTGTGTGGGTGCTGCAAGAAGAAATTGGACAACCATTTGTCTGGAATGGTTTCCTCCCACAGGAAGTGGTACAAGGCCTCCCCAGGTCTCTTCCAACTTGGTTCTTCTGTTATTTTCGTTATCTCGGGGAAGTTCTTTGGATGTAAGATCAGAACGTAAAATATAAGCTCAGAAAGGAAATGGGCTAACATTTGAGGGAGCAGACACGGATTGCGCCAAGAGATGGGCTGAGATTTAGGAGGGGAATACATTGCTCCTGTTCCTTGGCCACCGTTCATTAGCTGAGGACTTTTCACGATGCCACCATGCCTGGGTCTCGTGGACGGAAAGACGGTGTTTCTCTCAAAGGTCAAAAGTGGAATCAGTAGAATATTTTTTTTTCATTCCTCCAGAGAGGTCAAGCTTTCTCCTAGCCTGGGCCATCTTGGAGGGAGGGAGAGACGCTCCGCTTATGTCCATGTCCTCATCAAGGCCCAGGTGGTGGGACGGCTCTTCCTTTGGCCAGGAAGGCCAAATCGATGAAGGCCACTCTTGCAAAAAAGGTCAGGTTGGCGCAAGGCAGGAGTGCTGCATACACAGAAAATGCAGCCCGGGAGGGGAAAAAAAAGAATTGGCTTGAGACCTCACCACCTGCAGTGGACTCTGGGACTGACCTTGGGAGATGGGAGCCACCACAGCAAAAAATATCTTGGCCTCAGAAGGAAAGGGGGCGTGGGAAGCACCTCAGAAGGGATCAGTCAGGCACAAGTAGCCGCCCTTAAATAGCTAAACTAAGCAACTTTAGCACTCTCTACCTATTTGGAACAAAAGTTTATAAAGATGGTGCCGCCGCCTCCTCCTCCTCCTTTGGAAGGCTACATTGGGGGAAGAGTGTCAGGCGCAAAGAGCCAGATCCACTCGTGAAAGGCCCAATCCAACCACTTTATTGATGTCTGCCTATGTTACAAGAATCTTCCCGGATGCCTGCCCTTCTGGGAACAACCAGATAAGGCTTCATGGATCTTGGGGGAAGTCAGGCTTATGCTGCTCATGGCTGCACAAAGATTCCAAGCTAGGTTCCTGCTTAACCCCTCCTTCTAGCCAACCTGGAAGTTTCCCAACAAGAAACACACACACACACACAAACACACACACACACACACACACACACACCCTAGTTTTCTGGCAAATAAAAGAAAAGGAGGGGAGGAATAGTTTCAAGATTCTGTTAGAACATCTTGGAACAAAAATCACATTAGCACGCAGGGTTTTGGTTTCCTGTCTGGACGTCCTAGATGGGCCGACACCTCTTCACCTCAGCTCCCCACCTTGACCCCGCTTGCCACACCAAAGGCAAACCAGCAGCCCTTTAAGGGTGGTGTGATCAGAGAGTTTGAAGGCGACTTGAATGCTCTGTCCAGCGAAGGACCAATTCCCTGGGCAACTCAGCCAGGATCTTGGCCCACCTGGTGGGCTTTCAGGCCCGTTTGGAAAGAAACGTTCTGCTGGAGCCCGAAAGATTTCCCTGTGGGAATCCTCAGTCTGAGGCTGGAGAGTCACCAGCCACATCAGAAGAAGCCAACCGATGGAGTAGGGGCTGGAGGATAAAACATGTGAAGAACAGTTGCAGGAACTGGGCATGTATAGTCTAACAAGAGAAGGACCAAATAGTCTTCCACTATTTGAGGGGCTGCCCCAAAGAAGAAGGGGGTCCTGCTCTTCTCCAAAGCACCTGAAGGCAGGACACGAAGCAAAGGACGAATCAAGGAGAAACAACCTAGAATTAAGGGGAAATTTCCTGACAATCAGTGGAACTACCTGCCACCAGAAGTTGTAGGTGCTCCAACCCTGGAAGTTTTTAAGAGGAGACTGGACAGCCGTTTGTCTGGAACGATCGGTTGGACTGGAGGTCCTCGGGGTTCCTTCCAACTCTATTATTCTCTTCTGTTATTGTTTCTGTGACTGTGTGTATCCAGCCCGTCGAGTCCAAAGAAAGCCTAGAACTGTATAGGATCTCTTGGCATGGGCAGAGGGTTGGACTAGAAGACCTCCAAGGTCCCTTCCAGCCCTATGATTCTTCATTCCACTGGCAGAGCCTCGCCAGGGCTGGCCAGGGGTCAGCCAGGATTTGTGCCCTGCAGCTTCTAATAGCAGCAGCAGCAGCAGAATGCCACCAGCATTACGAGTTCTCCCCCTCCCCAGAATACCCCACCCCGACATACTGAGAGACCCCTCTTTGCTCTGCTTGAGTCGAGAAAACCTTTGAGGAGACATGGATCTGATGCACGAGGAGGGACTTTATACCCCACTCTGCTGCAGAGATCCATTTCAAACCCTTTGATCAGGATTGGCCTGCTTTCCCTCGCGAGGCTGGGCTGGGGGACATAGAACAACAAAGCTGGCAGGAACCCTGGAGGTCTTCTACTCCAACCCCCTGCCCAAGCAGGAGACCCTCTACCATTCCGGACAGTCTCTTCTTAAAAGCCTCCAGTGATGGAGCAGCCAGAACTTCTGGAGGCAAGGCAGCTTCTCGCCTCTGTTTTCAAAATGGACGTGCTCCACAGCTTCTTTAACGTCAGGGCTTGTCCTCAAGTAGGGTGGTGATCCGTCTCCCACTCGACCGAGACATAACCCATGTTGCACTGCCATTCTGGCGGTTATGGCTTCGGCTGTATATTGCTGGGGAGTCGAAGCCAATTCTGCTACCCTTCCCCTGATCTGAAGGCTTGAGCAAAAGCTCCCCTCTTCCAGGTTTGCTTGGAGTCATCTCGAACAGTTTCTAAATCCCACACGGTCCCTGACCTGATAGCCAGTGACGGCGCCTCAGGCACCCACCTCAGCTTGCGCTCTGTGGGGAGGGCGAGACAAGCTTTGGATGACTGACTTGGGAGACTTGGAAGTTTCAGAAGCAGAAGAGAGCTGGAAGGGACCTTGGAGGTCTTCTAGTCCACCCCCCTGCTCAAGCAGGAGAGCCTAACCGTACACCATTCCAGAAAAAATGGCTGCCCAGTCTCTTCTTGAAAGTCTCTAGTGATGGAGCACCCACAA
The DNA here is from genome assembly GCF_964194415.1 of Vipera berus. Classification (NCBI taxonomy): domain Eukaryota; kingdom Metazoa; phylum Chordata; class Lepidosauria; order Squamata; family Viperidae; genus Vipera; species Vipera berus. The sequence continues at coordinate 803,439 of NC_138207.1, read as the reverse complement.
CTTCTGGAGGGAACAAATAGTTGTAACTTTCAGGAAATTCTTCCTTAGTTCCAAGTTGCTTCCCTCTTTGATTAGTTTCCATCTGTTGTTTCTTGTCCTGCCGTCTGGTGCTTTGGAGAAGACGTGGGACCCCCCCCTCTCTTCTTTGGGGCAGCCCCTCAAATAATGGAAGACTGCTATCATGTCTCCCCTAGTCCTTCTTTTCATTGCATTAGACATACCCCATTCCTGCAACCGTTCTTCTTATCTTTTAGCCTCCAGTCCTTTAATCAAGAGTAACAGAAAAACAGAGTTGAAAGGGATCTTGGAGATCTTCTAGTCCAACCCCCTGCTCAAGCAGGAGATCTATACCATTTCAGACTGGTGGCTGTCCAGTCTCTTCCTGAAAGTCTCCAGTGATGGAGCACCCACAACTTCAGGAGGGAAGCCATTCCACTGGTTTAATTGTTGTAACTTTCAGGAAATTCTTCCTTAGCTCCAGGTTGCTTCTCTCCTTGATTAGTTTCCATCTGTTGTTTCTTGTCCTGCCTTCTGGTGCTTTGGAGAAGAGGTGGACCCCCACCCACCCCTTCTTCTTTGGGGCAGCCCCTCAAATTCTGGAAGGCTATCCCCCATAGTCCTTCTTTTCTCTGGATTGGCCAAACCCAAATCCTGCAACCGTCCCTTCCTATGTTTTTTTGTCTCCTGGCCTTCAATCATCTTAGTTGCTCTTCTTTGTACTTTTTCCAAAGTCACAACATCGTTTTTGGAGTGTGGTGACCAAAACTGGATGCAGCATTCCGGGTCTGGCCTTACTAAGGCTTTACAAAGCCTTCACGTGATTTTGATATTAAGCGGCACCCGTTTACACGGGAATGACAGTGCAACCAAACCCTCAGCAATTTTAGCTGGGGGGAGGAAAGCTGGGTTTCTTGCTCCTCGCCTCCTGCTGAATGTGCTTATCCCTTTGTGAAAACTCAGCAGGATGGGCGCCTCGGGCAAAGGCGAGTCCGTTTCTCCAAAGAGTCACCCCAGTTGGTCACCAAAGTCCACCAGCACCCAAAGGAAAAAGGTCAGCGGTCTTTGTGAAAATTGCTGGCAGGTACGAAACCGCTGAGGAAAGCTGAGTGGCAAGTAGAAGACCACGGTGGGAATGGCGTTGGCTCCCCAGGGGCCGTCCTGTGAGGTGCAGCTGCCCCAGAAACACCAGGCTGCTTTATGCTGCTGCTTCAGCCCCATCGACATTTCACAGGCCCTCCCAGATTCCAGATTCCAGGGCAGGAGAAGAAGCAACGGATGGAAACTCATCCAGGAGAGAAGCAACCTGGAATTAAGGAGAAACTTCCTGACAGTGAGAACCATTAACCAGCGGAACAACCTGCCTCCAGAAGTCGTGGGTGCTCCATCACTGGAAGTTTTTCAGAAGAGATTGGACAGTCACTTGTCTGAAATGATCTAGGTTCTGCTGCTTGAGCAGGAGGTTGGACTAGAAGACCTCCAAGGTCCCTTTCAACTCTAGTCTATTCTAAATTCTTCCCAAAGAAATATGCTTCCTCTTTGCCTGCCCAGCCATGCCTGGCTGCCCTCTGACTCTCAACGTCCTGCTCTGCGCCAACTCCCAGCCTTGGCTGCAGCTCCTCCGGACTGGGACTGGGGCAACCTCACCCACAAATCCCTGCCCCCAAAGGAGCAGAGCCCCCCCCCATTTGCAACCCTGGTGGGAGTTAACGGAGGATGGTTTGCAATCTGTTTAGGAAGTCCCTCTGACATTTTAGAACCCAAATGAAGTGTTAGTACCGCTTTATAAAGCCTCGGTAAGGCCACACCTGGAATATGGCATCCTGTTTTGGTCATCACGTTACAAAATGTTGAGACTCTGGGAGAAATGCAGAGAAGAGCAACTAAGATGATCGAAGGCCTGGAGACTAAAAGATACAAAGAGCACTTGCAGGGCTTGGGTATGGCCAATCTAGAGAAAAGGAGTAGGGGGGGACAGGATAGCAGTCTTCCGGGATTTCAGGGGCTGCCCCAAAGAGAAGGGGGTGAACTTATTCTCCAAAGCACCAGAAGGCAGGACAAGAAACAACAGATGGAAACTGATCAGAGAGAGAAGCAACCGGGAATTAAGGAGAAACTTCCTAACAGTGAGGACAATGAACCAGTGGAACAGAAGTTGTCTCCAGACGTTGTGAGTGCTTAACATCAATGGAGGTTTTTAAGAAGAGGCTGGACATCCATTTGTCTGAAATGGTCTGGGGTCTGCTGTTTGAGCAGGGGGTTGCACTAGACTGGAAGACCTCCCACGGCCCTTCCAGTTCTCTTCTGATGGATAGATGCAGGCTTCTTAATGGGAAAAGAGCATATTGGTTCTGCTTTGATAGCCCCTAGCACTGTGGGGAGGTCGCAGGAAGAAACGGGCTAACCCTACAGAATCTCTTTGCAGCCCCCCCCATCCCCTCCCGGTTTGGCATTTGCAAATCATTTCGAAGAACATTCCGGAGCCTTCCTGCACATCAATCTCTCTTCTGTGCAAGTTCTCTGCACCGGGAGGAAGCTTCTAACTTGTGATCCGAGCAGACAATGGGAACCGTTCTGCCTAATTGGCAGCTAGACACCCCAGGCTGTGTCTCTCTCGGCAGGGACTCTCTATTGTAAAGATGGGCGAGTCCAGCCAATTATTAGCTAAACCTGTGAAAGGCTGGATAATTAGGGGAAGGCGATCCAGAGAGGAAGGGTAAAAGGAGCCGGGCCCAATCCACTTCCTGCCATGGAAATCGGCACCACAGCTGCTTAGCCAGCAATTCCAATAAAGGAGAATACTTGTAGCTCAGGGTTGAAAGGAGGGGTCCTGGAGGCTCTCTGAGCTTGGTGGGTGCCTTGCAGACATTTCATGACTAGGCAGGAGGAGGAGGAGGAGGAGGAGGAGGAGGTGGTGGTTCTTGGTGTTCTGAGTTTGGTTGTTTTCTTGTGGACATTTCATGAACCAACTAGGGAACATCTTCAGTGCTAGAAGGTTTTGTGGAGAGGAGGAGGAGGAGGAGGAGGAGGAGGAGGAGGAGGAGGAGGAGGAGGAGGAAGAAGAAGAAAAGGACTATGAGGTTCTTGGTGTTCTGAGTTTGGTTCTTTTCTTGTGGACATTTCATGAACCAACTAAGGAACATCATCAGTGCTAGGAGGGAGGGAGGGAGGGAGGGAGGGAGGGAGGGAGGGAGGGAGGGAGGGAGGGAGGGAGGGAGGGAGGGGAGGACGGTGCAGTCCTTGTTGCTCTCTGAGCTTGGCTGTTTTCTTGCAGATGTTTCATGACCCAACTAGGGAACCTCTTCAGTGCTAGAAGGGAAAGGGGTTATATTGTACATACACAAAGAGCAACCCCCCCTCCCTTCTGGCACTGATGATGTTGCCTAGTTGGGTCGTGAAACATCTGCAAGAAAACAACCAGACTCAGAGAGCACCAGGGACCCTTCATATATAAATCTATTTTCTCTGTTTGCTTTTCAGAAAAACACAAAACAAACTTGAGATATGTAGCCTAAATTACTGCAGAGCAGCCATTAAATATGATGTTGCCTTTTCCCCCTCTTTCTCTAAATACAACTACGATAGATTTGCAAAACATTTTCCACTAAAAAACCCGACCTTGGACCCCTCGCTTATATCTGAACTAGATGCCAAACCTTCCTGCTGACATGCTAAAAAAACAAAAATGGCTAAATGCAATAATAATAAAATAAAATAAAAATAAAATAATAAAGTAAAATAAAGTAATAAATAAAATAAAATAATAAAGTAAAATGAAATAATAAAATAATAAATAAAAAATAAAGTAAGAACATGAAATGAAAGAATAAAATAAAATAAAATAAAATAATAAAATAAAATAAAATAATAAAATAAAAAAATAAAATAAGATAAATAAAATAAAATAAAATAAAATAAAATAAAATAAAAAAATAAAATAAAATAATAAAATAAAATAAAATAAAATAAAATAAAATAAAATAAAATAAAATAAAATAAAATAAAATAAAATAAAATAAAATAAAATATATCACTATCCAGATGCAGCTTTTTGCCAGGGGTTGCTTCCGTTTGATTTCAATCCTGATGGCATCAGAGGGTCTCCTGCCTGAGCACGGGGCTGGACTAGAAGACCTCCAAGGCCCCTTCCAACTCTGTTATTCTGGTCAAAAGACAAAAATGCAGAGAGGAACCATGTCTGACCTTGCTTGGTTTTTCCCCAGAGCAGGCAAGTTCAGCCAGGCTCCATCTCCCAACTGGGCTAATTTGTCCGAAATGGTATAGGGTTTCCCTGCCTGAGCAGGGGGTTGGACTAGATGACCTCCAAGGTCCCCTCCAACTTTATATAACTTTTATTCATAAAACACTGAGCACTCAAATTGACTGGCACTAATGGTTGACACAGGCTGCTGCCAGCATCCTAGGTATCAACCAGGTTGTTGTTGTTGTTGTTATTATTATTAGCCACTTTCACCCAGCTCAACCTTAGGGAGACTCCCTAAGCATGTCTTCATAACAACAGGAATGGTGTCTCTCCACCTTCTGCCAGATGTTGGCTGTTTGTTTGGCAATTTAATTTAATCTCTCATCCTGGAGATTTCCCGGTAGTCTCCTCCAAGTAGTAACCAGCTCAGGCCCTGCTTATTTCAAGTCAGCCAAGAAAACACATGAACACAACGCAGAAGTAGAAAGCAAAGTCCTGCGTCTAAAAGCTGAGCCACTGTATGTCACGGAGCAGGGCACAGGGCAGAATAGCAGAGGTGGAAGGGACCTTGGAGGTCTTCTAGTCCAACCCCCTGCTCAGGGAAGGAGTCCTTATTCCTTCCCAGACAAATGGCTGCCCCATCTCTTCTTTGAAAAGCTCCAGTGTTAGAGCACCCGGAGGCAAGGTAACCTGAGTGGTTGTGGCCTGACAATCCTCCAGCCCAGGGGTTTTCACACTTTGCAAATTTAAGACTCGTGGACTTCAACTGTGCTGGCTGAGGAACTCTGGGAGTTTGGTCGCATTATCACAGAAAAGAGGTTGAGAGTTTGGAAAAAGTTCAGAGAAGAGCAACTAACATGATCAAAGGCCTGGAGAGTAAAAATTTTACCTACCTCCTTCCGAGGTAGGTAAAATGAGGACCCAGATTGTTGGAGGCAATAAGCTGACTTTGTAATAATGCCGCTTGGGGTGTGTGTGAAAGCCCTAATAAGCAGGCATATACATAGAATGTAGGCTATTGCTAAGCTTGTAAGCCGCCCTGAGTCTTCGGAGAAGGGCGGGATATAAATGGAATAAAAAAAAACATATGAAGAACGGCTGCGGGACTTGGGTTTGGCTAGTCTAGGGGAAAAAAGAAATAGGGGAGACAGGATAGCAGCGTTCCAGTATCTGAGGGGTTATCACAAAGAAGTGGGGGTCATATTGTTCACCAAAGCACCAGAGGGCAGGACGAGAAACAATGGTTGGAAACTGATCAGGGAGAGAAGCAACCTGGAATTAAGGAGAAACCTCCTGACAGTGAGGACAATCAACCAGTGGAACAGCTTGCCACCAGAAGTCGTGGGCGCTCCATCACTGGGGGTTTTTAAGAAGAGACTAGACAGTCACTTGTCTGAGATGGTATAGGTTCTCCTGCTTGAGCAGGGGGGCTGGACTAGAAGACCTCCAAGGTCCCTTCCTCCTCTCCTCTTCTCTGTCTTAAAGTTGCCAAGTTTGGGGACCCCTGCCCCAGCCCAAGGGCCTTTCAGTTGGGTCTCCTCGTGCAGCCTCTTGGCTTTTCAATGTTTAGAGGACGAGGAGCTGCAGTGAAGGACGCCAGGTGGCAGAGAGCCGACTGGGCAAAGAGCTCCGGCAGGACTCCTTAGCGGCCAGCCGGTGACCTCGTCACTCCTGCCCTTTGCCAAGCACAGAAGAAGGCCCCCTCTCGGCCTTTCTTGAAGGGGGGAGGCTTTGAGGTGAGCCAGAGACAAGCCAACCCGCGTGGAAGCGCTGGGCGTCCATGACTCCAACGGAGAGCCTTCGTCTTTCCTGGATCTGCCCCCAAGGCCTTCCCAGTCACCATCCTCTGGGCTCTCAACCCTGCTTGGCTCTGTACAATCACAGTGCCCGATGCCAGGGAAGGCAGCAAAGTCCCTCTCGTCAGCTCACGGGGCCTCCATCCCAGCAACCCATGAAGCAGCTTTTCCTGAGGGACACCTTTGGCCTGGCCTACAGCCCTTCGGGAAGCTTCCACGCCCAAGACACAGAAGGGCCCACGTCTCCCACTCTTGATCCACAACTCAAAACACCAGGCCCTCACTAAGGGCCACCCCATGCCGAATGGCCCAGGAATGCTGGAACTGGTGTCCTCTGAGCTGGGTGGTTTTCTTGCAGACGTTCCATTGCCCAAAGTAGGTAACATCATCAATGCAAACCTTTCCCCCTTCTAGCACTGATGATGTTCCCTAGTTGGGTCATGAAACATCTGCAAGAAAGCCACCCAGCTCAGAGAGCACCAAGGACCCTGCTGTCTATCTAATCCTTGTCTGTCTGTCTGTCTCTGTCTGTCTACCTACCTACCTATCTGTCTAATCAGCTATCTATCTCTATCTACCTATCTATCTAATTTTCCTTTTCCTCCTCCTGCTCTGCTGCGCATGCACCCCTCCCTTCTAGCCCTGATGATGTTCCCTAGTTGGGTCATGAAACGTCTGCAAGGAAACCACTCAGCTCAGAGAGCATCCAGGACCTTGCTGTCTATCTAATCCTTGTCTGTCTACTTACCTACCTACCTACCTACCTGTTTAATCAGCTATCTATCTCTATCATCTATCGATCTATCTATCTATATCTATCTAATTAGCTATATCTAGCTATCTAGCTATCTACCTATCTACCTATCTACCTATCTATCTACCTATCTATCTATCTAATTTTCCTTTCCCTCCTCCTGCTCGGCTGCGCATGCACCCCTCCCTTCTACCACTGATAATGTTCCCTAGTTGGGTCATGAAACGTTTGCCGGAAAACCACCCAGCTCAGAGAGCCTCAAGGACCCCACAGCCTTTCTCTTCCTCCTCCCTTCCTCCTTCCTCCACTCCGTGAATCCTCCTCCCTTCCAGCACTGACGATGTTCCCTAGTTGGGTCACGAAACATCTGCAAGAAAACAACCAAGCTCAGAGAGCACCAAGGGCCCCTCATGTTTTAACCAACCACGAGTTCCAAATATTCTGCTTTATCAGTGTGGGAACTGTAGTCCAAAACTTCGGAAGAGGCTCAAATGACCTCCCTCCCACCTCTAAATTCTTCTCCTGTCCAGGGGGAGGCAACCTTGGCTCTTTTGTGACTCATGGACTTCAACTCCCAGAATTCCTGAGCCAGCATGGCTCATCTTGGAAGACTCTCCCTTTCCCCTCAGCATGGCTGGCTCAGGAATTCTGGGAGTTGAAGTCCACGAGTCATAAAAGAGCCCAGGTTGCCTACCCCTGGCCTAGTCATTCAGTCCAAAGAAAAATGTTTTCCCATTCATTGTGTACCGCTAATGATTCAGCACCAGAAACCCTCTCTCCCCTACACACACATCGCAGCATGCATGCTTGCACAACACCGTTGTGTAAGCACACCACTTAATGCCAGGGACAGCTCTTCATCCATCCTCTGGACAGGAAACTTCCCTAACCGAAGCTTTCCCAATCAAACGGAGGTCAAGAAAGAAGACGACACCATAACAGGGATTGTGGGAACGGAGAGATCTTCCCGGACTTCCAGGTCCCCAAACCTTGGCGGACCAGAGAAGGTGAGAAGGATGGGGAGATGCCCTCTGGGGAAACCTCCTCCACCTCAGAAGGGGTCCCTCTCTCCAGCCCTGGATCAGCCTCCGATCGGCTGCCTTTCTTGGGTCTCCCAGCTCTCTTGAGGCAACCCGTCCTTTCCTCTCGGCCGCAAACAGGCTGCCCCTTTGGTGGGTCGTCATCTCTTGGCAGCCAGCTGGCTCAGCCCAGGAGAAGACCACCTGGAGAAGGCCGGGGAGGGGGGAAATGATGAGTCATGGGGCAAAGGAGGAGGAGGAGGAGGGCGGGAAGCCACAGAACAGCTGTGAACTTCCAAAATGGCAAAAAAAAAAACCAGGGTCCAAGAACTTGCAAGGGAGAAGAGGCGGACACAAGGCCTGGTAGGGTGCCGGTCCATTCTGCCCTTCCCGACTCAAAAGGCCTGGGGGAGCAGGATGAGCTGAGCGTTCTGGCACACCCCCCCCCAAGGCCACGACTCTCCGGGTGAGGAGCCAAGAGGCCCTGGGCAGCCAGTCTGAAGAGAAGGATGGAAGAGAGCCTGGGCCTCTTCTGAGGGCCGGGGGGGGCAGCATCTCCCCTCCTCCCGTAAAGGCAAAGAGGGCAGGCAGTGGGGTGACAAAGCAGAAGCATCCAGGAAGTGTTGGGAAGTGGCTCCAGTCATTCTCCAGTTCTGGATCCCTCCTGCAGAGAATTGCCGCTAGGATATGAACAGAGAGCAACACCCCCACACACACTCCGCTCCTAGCACGGCTGATGTTCCCTGGTTGGGTCATGAAATGTCCGCAGGAAATAAACCGAGATCGGAGAGCGCCCAGGACTCCATTGTTGTAGTCTTTCCCCTCCTCTTCCTCCTCTCTGCAGACCCTCCCCCTTTTAGCACTGATGATATTATGTGAGTAGTTAAACCTCTGCGAGGAAACAACCCAGCTCAGAGAGCATCACATCCCCCACAGTCCACCTCCTCCTCCTCCCGCTCCTCCCCCGCCCCCTGCAAACACCCCCCCTCCTTCCACCACTGATGAAGTTACCTACTTGGGTCATGAAAGGTCTGCAAGGAAACCACTAAGGTCAGAGAGCATCAAAGACCCCACAGTCCTTTCCTCCTCCTCCCTTCCAGCACTGATGAAGTTACCTAGTGGGGTTATGAAATGTCCGCTAGAAAACAACCAAGCTCAGAGCACCTAGGACCTCATAGTGCTCCTCCTCCTCCTCCTCCTGCTTCTCCTCAAACCCCCCTCCCTTCTAGCACTGATGGTGTTTCCTAGTTGGGTCATGAAACGTCCACGAGAAAGCCACCAGGCCCAGAGAGCACCAGGGACCCCACAGAGTGATGGAGGCAACCTTATCTAATCAGAGCAGGGATGATGCGGTGGCTGCAGACGCCCACATAGGAAGATCAGGGGCTTCAGGCTTGGCTGCCTGGTTGTGGCTGAGCATGTTGGGCAAAGCTAGTTCTCAGATTAGGTCACGGCACCATAACCAGGTTAAGCGCCCTGTACAAACTCAGGCTGTTGGTGGAGCGTGTGGCTCAACCCACCGGGCAGCCAGACCACGGCTTCAACGCCACCCGATTAGGAAGTTGTCGGAAGGCGGCCACCGTCTTTTGAGGAGGCCCCGGACCCGTTTCCTTCTGTGGCTTTTTCTGACGGTAAAGAAAAGGCAGCTGCTAAACTCCTCTTTAGCCAGGATTTCAGGCAGTCATGCAGCTCCTCGGCCTCCTGCTCTTCCCCATGGGCTTCTCCGAGCTCAGCAGAAAGCAGAGGAACCCCCTCCCCCCCCCCTTGATCTTGGCTTGACCCCTGAGGGCCCTGGTCAAGTCAGGCCTCAGGAAGGGCAGATGGAAGTTACGTTTTCTGACAGGCCAGCAAAGGCTGCTGAAGGACGCCAGACTCAGCTGAGGAGTGTCAGGAGATCTGGTTTTATTTCTTTTTTCCCTCTGGGGCTCTTGAGGTCAGGAGGACAGCACGTGCCCAGAAGGTGGGTGACCTTGCAGGTCACACACACACACACACACACACACACTCGCACACGCACGCACACGCACACACCGGCCTTGCCTCCCAGGCCACCCTCTCTGCTCAGATAAAGTGCCTCACTTCCCTTTAACGCTCCCATCTCTTTTAAAGAGTGTTTTGTGAAATGGCTCCGACAGAAACTTCCCACTTTGGGCCTCTTGGGAAGAGGCTGGACGATGAAGCTGACCCCCCCCCGACACCCCCCTCCCCAAAGTCGTGGCTGCTCCATCACTGGGGGTTTTTAAGAAGAGACTGGAGAGCCCTTTGTCTGGAAAGGTATAAGGTCTCTTGCTTGAGCAGGGGGCTGGACTAGAAGACCTCCAGGGTCCCCTCCAACTCTGTTATTCTGGTTTCCGGGTGCAGGTTACAAAACCTCTGAGGCTCCTGCCGTTCACCCTTCTGGACCACTAGGGGGGGTTCCACTGGAAGAAAACAACCTGCACCCCCCCAAAATACCCCATGCTCTCAAGAGATTCTTCTCAGGTGCCCAAATTCGGCCCTTCTCCTGAAACGCCTTAAATCCGAGTGGGCGAAGGCACAGAAGCAAAAGGCAAGCTGGGAAATTCCTTCTTTTCAAGGCTCTGAAAAGCTGCACTCAAATCAGCCGCCTCTGTCCCTCAACAAAACTAGGCCAGGCGACGGTCAAATCTTGGGTGCAGTTAGCATGCGACTCCCCGGGGATGACCTGAACCGCCAACCTGCACAGGTCCCTGGGGCCAAGGCCTCCCTGTGGAAGAACAGCAGGAGTGACCCAGGCCCTAGGGCTGCCCCGGCCCCCTCGGCCAGAAGGAACTTTGCAGCCCAGATGAGCTTTGAAATATGCAGAACAGATGCAAGGAGGGCGGGCGCTGTTCTTGCGAAGAGCAAGCCGAACGGGGACGGGACTTCCAGAACTGCCCAGAGATGGACAAGCAGGGAACTGGCCTGAATCTGAGGCGTGACAAGGCCCTGGAGGTCCGAAAGAGAGAGGCTGGCTCTGGGTCACACTGAATTGCTGCTCTATCCGGTTACTAGTCCTCATGGCTGCAGAGAGGCAGCCGAGAGTACAGGAGAGGGCAACCCAAATTGTCAGGGGAGTTTGGAAAAAGCTGTAGAGTTTGGGATGCTTTCGTGGGCCGAAGGAGGGGGGGAATCGATCATGGGGGGCAAGGAGGAAGCTTCCCCCCAATACCAGGGAATTCTGGGGGTATTCAGAGGAGCTGGCTGGAAGGAGACAGAGATACTGCCGCTAGGGCTGTTACCTTCAAACAGGGGGCACGGCACCCCCAGTTCCACCAGCAGGAGAGAGGAAGTTTGCTCCTGCTTGCCAGAGACAGCTGACCCGCCACCTTGGGAGACAAGCTGGGCCTGGGGGGGGGGGGTCTGTTCTTACGTGCTTGTGAATGTAGGGCCACAAAAGGCCTAACTGGATGGCTGATTGTGGACAGCCCAACCATCTCCCACAGATCGTCCCCAAACCAGGAGGGCTTGCAAGCCCCTCAGGCACAGAGGGAGGCCCCCTCCTTGGGGACCCATTCCCTGAGGGTCTCCCTGCCCCAGCCTGGCCCGGAGGCTCTGGCCGAGGGCTCCCCAGCCTCTCCCCACCCAAAACCATCTCTCTCCCCCCCACCCTTCTCCCAAGCGAAGCCCACGGAGCTCTGCGGGGCTCCGCTGCGCCCAGTCAGCCGGCCAGACCATTCGGCGGCACCGGCACCCCGCACCTGCCCAGCCGGCCCTTCCCTTCCCCAGGTCCGGAGACCCACCCAGCCGGAATCGTGACTGTGCAGATCGCGGGCTATTATTATGCCGCTCCACTCCCGGCTCCCCCATTAAAGGGGCAGACGGCATCTCCGCCACGCCGCGGGGACACGCCGGCCGGCCAGCTCGGGCAACTCCACGGCGGGAGCCTCCGTGTCCCCGGGAAACCTCACCAAAACGGCGACGGGACCGGGCGCACCCCCACCCCGGACCGGCGCTCGGCCCCGGCCCCCGTTCGCCGTTCCGGGCCCGACGGCAGGAACGCCCGCCCCCCCCCCCGCCCGGGAAATTTCCCACGTCCACAGGTTTCGCGGCACGAAAGTCAGAGGCGCCACGCCGAGCCCCGCGGGAGAGGCGCGCCAGCTGCTCCCTCGGAGCCCCCGCCCGGGTCAGACGGCAGCCGGGTCCACCTGCAGCCCCTTCGACTGGAGATGCCGTTCACGTCCGGCAGGAATCCCCGCTCGGAGTCCAGCAGTGATAACGGCGCGGAATTGCCACTCGGGCGCGGGGACGCCCCCTCGACCCCCGGGGCAGAGGGCCGGAGGGAGACGGGCGGCTCAAGCACCGGGCGGCGGCGGCGGCTTCGGGGCTCCCCCGGCGGGCCAGGCTGCCCCGACGCTCCGCGCTCCCTTCCGCAGGCAGCCGCGGCGCGACCCAGCGGGGAAGGCGGACGCCCCGCGCCTGCCGAGCCGCCGCGCAGCGCCCGGCCGCGGGAAGGGGCCTACGGCTCGGGGCCTGCCGCCTCCTCCTCCTCCTCGGGCGCAGCTGCGGGGGCGAGGTCGCCGCGGCTGCCGCTGCTGCAACGGCCGTCCGCGGGCCCCGACGGGCCGGGCTCGCTGCAGTCCCCCTCCCCGCTGCAGCCCCCCCCCCGCGCCTACCTTTGCCTTCCATGGCGGGGCGCCGGGAAGTTGCCGCGAAGTTTCAGCCTGGGTCCTGCGGGGCGGTCCCGGGACGAGCGCCCTGCTGCGGGGCTGGCGGCGGGGGCGCCTCCGGGCTGCTGGGCGGGCGGGACGCGGCGGGCTCTGCTCGCGACTCCGGAGGCTGCAAGCGAAGCACCGGCGCGGGGCGTGAGAAGCGGCGCCCGCAAGGCGGGGGAGGGGAGGGAGGGAGGGGGGAGGGAGGGGGCGGCGGGGGCCGGAGCTGCGCCACGGGGGCGGGGCCGGGCGGGAGGGAGGGAGGGAGGGAGGGGTTACCTGCGGGAGGCGGGCCGAGCGCCGAGGAGCTGTCCGCCGCCGCCGGGGCTGCAGGTAGGACTCGCCGCGCAGCCCCTCGCCTGCCGCGCCGCTTCGCAGGAGAGGCGCCAGAGCGCATGCGCCGCCGACGCCCTGCCTCCGCCCGCAGCTCTCGTGGGAGTCCCGCCGCCGGGAGCCCCCCCCCCCGCGGAGGAGGACCCGGCCCAGCCGCCGAGCCCACCCGCCCCCGCGCCCGCCGCAGGGCTCGCAGGATCGCGGCGGAGGCGCGTGTCCGCTTCGCGCGTGCCCGCAGAGGCGCGCCTGGCCGCCCGCCCTCTCCTTGCTCCGCCGGCCTCCCCCGGGTCCGCCGGCCGCTCGGTCAGCGACCCCCCCCCGTGGCGCGGGGACCTCCTGCGCAAAGGGAGCGGCGGGGGGGGGGCGGGGAAGGAAGGAAGGAAGGGCTGGGACCCTCCCCGTTTTCTGCCCAGCCGCTCTCCCACCTGGCCTGCCCCCCCCAGCCCTGCTCGCTCCGTCCCTGCCCGGCCAAAGCGAGCCAGGGCCCTGTTCACACGACCCCTCTTGCAATCCAGGTCTTCATTTGCCCTCCGAAGCCTCTGAAAAGCGGCCGAGTTCTGCCGGCGGAAGGGGTGGCCCGGGGGGGGGCCTTGAGCCCTTTCCTCTGGCGGACGCCAGCCCAGGCCTGCCAAAGCCCCTCCCGCTCTGGGGAAGCCCCACGTTGGGGGAGGCTGGCCACCCAACCGGGCCTCCTCTGAGCCGGAGGAAGCAGCGTATTCTGGAGGTTGGAACCCTCCGTTCTTCCATTCGGCTTCGCTTCCTCGTCTTGCACAAGAAGGGAGGGGATGCCCAAAATATTTGATGGACTTTTCCACACTGTGACCCTGCTGGGAGAGAGGGAGGGGGGAGAGGGGGAGGCAGAGGGAGGGGGGAGAGAGGGAGGGGGAGATCCATCTATGAGCCCAGAGACTGAAGGACATCCCCCCTAACATCAGAGGAAACATAACCATCCCTCCGTCCTCAACTTTACAACTGTTCTTTTAATGACCATTGGGAGTTACAACGGCACTGAAAAAAGTGAGTTATGACCTTTTCTCACACTTAACGACCGTTGCAGCATCCCCAGGGGGGGTGTCACGTGATCAAAATTCAGAGGCTTGGCATCTGACTCTTATTTATGACGGTTGCCGTGTCCCCCAGAGGGGTCACGTGATCCCCTTTTGTAACCAGACGGGCAAAATCAACGGGAAAGCCAGATTCACTTATCAACCGTTTTAGCAACTTAGCAACCGCAGGGATTCTCTCAATGACCGTGGACGAGAAAAGTCGTAAAACGGGGCAAAACTCACTTAACTTTTCACTGAGCAACGGACATTTTAAAAGACTCCATTGTGGTCGCAGAACGCTCTTCGTAATCCTCTTTTTTCAGTGCTGCAAAGGCCGGTTTTTTTGCAGGGAGGCGTCTCACGGCCGTCTACAGGGAGGGAGGGCCGTTTCCCCTTCTTCCTGCCCTGAAGGTTAAGACAGGATCCCGGCAGGATAGACACCTTTGCCCACCCTGCTGAACTGGCGTGAAAGGGCCTATTGAGGTAATCAGGAAGGTGGCTCCTGATTCTGCACCGGGGTACCTTCCTAGGGTCCCAAGGAGGAAACGGATGCACCAGTTCGTTCCTTTATGCACCCCAAAAATACAGTCTTGCCCAAGGACTGTCTGATATCTTTCAGCTTCTGACGGAACGTCGTCTGGCAACAAGGAGCCAGCCGTGTGTGGCAGCTGCCCAAAAGGCCGAGGCGGCCCTAGGCTGCCTTAACGGAAGGGTAGACTCAGGATCACGTGAAATGTTAACAAGGCCTTGGGAAATGGCATAGGTCCGTGTGTGAATCTAGCCAATGATAGTTTAGTGACCAGGGGTAGGCAACCTTGGCTCTTTTATGACTGGTGGACTTCAACTCCCAGAATTCCTGAGCCAGCCATGCTGAGGGGAAAGGGAGAGGCTTCCAAGCTGAGCCAGGCTGGCTGAGGAATTCTGGGAGTTGAAGTCCACGAGTCATAAAAGAGCCATGGTTCCCCCATGCTGGCTGAGGAATTCTGGGAGTTGAAGTCCACCACTCATAAAAGAGCCAAGGTTGCCTACCCCTGGTTTAGTCAGTAAATCACGATTAAGCAAATAATAGCTTATGTAAGGAATAATTCCAGTTGTGTACCAGCCCAGTCAGGGAATTCTGGAAAATAGCTCTTCTGGAGCTCCTTGCAGGGAACCAGGAATGTGCTAGCCAGACACCCAGCGTAAATCATCCACTTTGGGCAATTCTTGACCAATTGGCTGCAGATTGAAAATATACATTTTATGGCCCCTTGGAGGACAGTTAATCCTAATCAATGTTAAGGGCACATTTCTGGGGGGAAAGGGAAGAATTTTGTTGGGCCTCCCCCCTCCTGAGCACTTTCTAACTCTCAGGAAGGCCTGGAGTGAACACAGCTGAACACGAGAGATAGCCCAGCTTCACTCCTATATTGTGGCGATACAGGTGGCAGGAATTTGTTATTTCTGCGCCCCGATTGTGTCCTGGTCTAGGCTGTCCTCCTCCGTCTGGGGAAGGAAGGGCCATGCGGAAGAGCATTCGTGCCCTTTGGCAGATCAAGTCCTAGGCAAGTCAACACAAGTTATTCTGTGATATTCTGTGTCTCCTGACGAGGTGGGCAGGCCTTGCGCAGAGCACGTTTATCCACCTGTCTGTTAGATCCAGGCCCTTCCTGAGTTGTGTGTGAAGAGTCACCTGTGTGTGACTCCATGCAGTGGTGCCCGCCTCTTTCAGGGAGGGGGGTCTTAAGGGGGTAAGAGTACAACCCTTCTTCAAGGCATCATCGCTTCTTGGAGAAGAGAGGCAGAGTTGGGGATGGAGTTAAGTGCATCATCAGCTCGGAATCCTTGCACAGCCACAAACGGTCTCCTCTTAAAGTCCATTGACTGTTATCTACAGCAGGGATCCCCAGCTTATGGTCCACGTCCCACTTGCGGTAGCACCGGCTATATTCCTGTGTATGTGCTTGAGCAGGGGTCTTTAAACCTGGCAACTTTAAGACTGGCTGGCTGAGGAATTCTGGGAGTTGAAGTCCACGAGTCTTAAAGTTGCCAAGTTTGAAGACTCTTGTGCTTGAGCAATAAATCTATGGAACTGCGACTCCACGTACGATCCTGATCCTTTGAGCCTGGCATTGCTGGACCCTCCATCTTGGACAATTATTCCCCGGGCTCCAATCTACTCCTTGGGGGAAAGTTGGTCAAGAAGGCAGCTGGAAAGGAGCTACGGAGGATCCTGGAGGAAACGGGTTCTCTGGACCCAGTTTGGAAACAGTGCTGGTAGAGCTGGGGCAGGGGTGGTGCATCCACCCAGGTTCTCCTTGATCTCTCAGTGACTCTGAATGCCAACGAACACGGGATCCTCTGGACCCTAACCCAGCCAGCGAGTTCTTATTCGCAAGGCAGAGGTCCGCAGAGTCTCAAGCCATCCTGAAGCAGAGTTATGGGTCGGACCTTGCAATAATAGATTTAAAAGAACTGTCAGGCCTCTTCCTTTGGAGAAAGAGCATTGCAAATTTCACAGGGAAGCAGATTCCCCAGGGCAGCGGAACCTCTGAGGAGACTGCAAACAATTTGTCCACAAAGGAATCCATTTCCCAGAATGCAGCAGGGAGATCGAGGCCTTCTGGAGGTCTGCTGGAAGGGGGTGCATTGCATTAGAGCAGAAAGCTCCCATTAAACCTGGAAGGTCTGGCTTAATGGCAGCTGGATCTAGTCCACCCCCAGTAAGTTTTGGATCTTTGCCGGGAAATACTGAGCAATCTCTCTCTCTCTCTCACACACACACACACATCCTGATGTGAGATTGTCAGGCATCCAAATCATCGTTATCCCAAAGGTGCTTTTTTCAGGAGGCAACTGGACTTTCTTGATTTTCTTTGAAGATGTTTCGCTTCTCCTCCAAGAAGCTTCTTCAGCTCTGACTGGAGGGTGGGGAAGGGAAGGATTTATACTCCTTGCAGACAGCTGGTTGTTTGAATTCTTTTAGAGAGTCCTTGAGGCCGCTTGGAGGTTTTTATCTGTGTCCTCAGGGTCACCGGAGTGGTGCACATGGGTGTTCCAACAAAGCTCCACACCCATTTGCACCACTCAGGTGACCCTGAAGACACAGATAAAACCTCCAAGCAGCCTCAACGACCCTCTAAAAAGAATGCAGACAATGAATTCTGGTGGCAAGCTGTTCCCCTGGTTAATTGTCCTCCCTGTCAGGAAGTTTCTCCTTAGTTCCAGGTTGCTTCTCTCTTTGGTTAGTTTCCAACCATCCTTTCTCGTCCTTCCCTCTGGTGCTCTGGTGAATAATGCGACCCCCTCCCCTTCTTTGTGGCAGCCCCTCAAATACTGGAACGCTGCCATTATGTCTCCCCCATTTCTTCTTTCCTTCAGACTGGCCAAACCCAAGTCCTGCAGCTGTTCTTCGTATGTTTAAGACTTACGGCTCTCAACCCCCAGAATTTTTTTTAAGACTGGTGTACTTTAAGACTTATGGATTCTGGGGAATTCTGAGTTGCCAAGATTGGACACCCCTGACCTATAGGATGCTTTAATAAGGGCAAGATAGATGCCCACAGAGACACTGAGGGACGCTAACACTCTTCCAGGCCACATAGCGTATAAAAAGCACTGCTTTCCTGAATCCAGCAAAAATTGGGAAATGGGATTATAACAACTGTTTCTGCTCGCTGAGCCAGCAAAAACTAGTACTTTTTTTTAAAACAACCGCAATGAAGAGGAGTTTTTAAATTGGCATAGAGATATCTCAGGAGAAAAAAAGAATCTAGCAGATACCTATATTCAGTGACTGAGTGTAAGGATCACAGATAGGCCCTGATAGAACCATCCTAGTCTTAACAGAATAACACGAGTTGGAGGGGACCTTGGAGGTCATCTAGTCCAACCCCCTGTTCAAGCAGGAGACGCTGTACCATTTCAGAAAAATGGCTGTCCACTCTCTTCTTGGAAACATCCAGTGACGGAGCATCCAAAAGCAAGGAAGGGAAACTCTTCCATTGATTGATTGTTCTGTCAGGAAATTCCTCCTCAGTTCCAGGTTGCTTCTCCCCTTGATGAGTTTCCATCCGTTGCTTCTTGTCCTGCCCTCGGGGGCTTTGGTGAAGAGCTCGACCCCCCCCCCTCTTCTTCTTCGGGGCAGCCCCTCAAGTCCTGGAAGACGGCAGTCCTACACCTCTAAGCCTTCTCTTTGTTAGGCCAGACATGCCTAGTGCCCTTAACCATTCCTCATACAAGTTATCCTGAAGACCCGGTGTATCATCTTAGCTGATCTTCTAAGCCTGTTAAGCTTAGTCAGTGTTTGTTTACTAAATTTCTTTGCCACCCATTTCGCTGGGTGGCAAATAACATCAAAATGTTAACCTTGATCCAGTCTTTTGTGGCTTACCGTACAAGACAAATCCCGGCTGCTTGGTTGATTGACTCTTTCAAGGATGGGTCCCACCCCAAAACGGCTTAATTCAACAAGCAGGTTGAGCGTGTTGTGTGAATTGCCACCAGTATGAATAACTAGCAGCAGGCTAAGGAAGACGTGAGGATGAGCAACAGCAAAGAAGGGCCTGGGAGACAAAGGGAAAGAAATCCTCTTTCTGGAAGCTGCTGAAGGAATTGATAAGCAGCGGAGAACAGCAGAACAGCGGTGCTGAAATATTTAAGAGGCTGCGAGAGAGCCGAGGGAGGCCTGCCCTTGGCTGCCCAGCACCTGGAGACCGAAGCCAAAGTGCTGGGAAGATGCTTTGACTCAGAGGGGAAGGGGGCTGGGAGGACGCCCCCACACACACACACACCCCACCCCCTTTGGCAAGCTGGCTCCAGGGGTCTCCCCTCTTCTTGCGAAGGAAGGGAGCCCAAGGGGAGAGGAAGTGGGATAGGTTTAGACATGTTGTGGAAGGGAGGGAGGGAGGGAAGAGAGGGAAGCAGGGCTTTTTTTGTAAAAGAAAAAGGTGCTGGAACTCACACGTGTCATACAACGTGCCTTGCCTACCCTACAAGGTTCCATCCAAAAAAGGTGCCGGAACTCCTATGACAAAAGAAAGCCCTGGAGGGAGGGAAGGAAGGAAGGAAGGAAGGAAGGAAGGAGGGAGGGAGGGAGGGAGGGAGATGGGAATGAAAAAGGGAGAAAAAGAAAAGGAAGGGAAGGGAGAGGAGAAAGGAAGGAAGGATGGAAGGAAGGAAGGAAGAAAAAGAAAGAAAGAAAGAAAGAAAGAAAGAAAGAAAGAAAGAAAGAAGGAAGGAAAAGCGTGGGTGGGCGACAAGTGCTCAGCCTGTCCTCCAGCACCCAGCAGCGCAGATGCTCACACAAGACGCCGTAGGAGGAAAGCATCAAGCATTGGCGAGAGAGAAGAAAAAGATCTGGCTGGCTGCAGACAGACATTGGTATTCCAAAACCCTCTGCACATCTGGAATTTCCCCCATTCCCCCTCCCCATTCCACGGGGGGGGGAGGACAACCGGAGGAGCATAAATGGACTTTTCTCTTGCCTCCTTAGAAACCCGATAGGAGGGTGGTAAAAACTGGATTGGGTGAAGAAATCCATTGATTGGGGGGGAGGGGGGGGAGAGAAATGAATGTCTGGGATTGTTGTTTTTCATTTTGTTTCTCCAGATGGGGCTGCCCAGAAAGTCTGGAAGGTGGAGGCTACTAGCAAATAAGTGTTGAGGGGGCTGGGAGGATGGGCAGGGGGCTCCCTTGCATAGTTGAAAAAACGGGGTTCAAGTCCAAGGAGATCCCTGCTCCCCTCCTACCCCCATCCCACCCCCAGTCATCCCAGCTGAGCCCCGGTGTGGTGCTTGGATATATCTGATTGATGGGGGGTGGGGTGGAGGAAGAGAGGGCAGGGATCTCCTTGGACCTGAACCCCATATCTTCAACCTTTCCGCCATGCACAGAGTCCCACTGAGGGCTGCCTTTGCAAAGCAGCCCCCACCCTCCCCTTCTCCCGCCTGATTGCAGGCCTTGAGTAATGGCCGAGTAACGGCCTGCCTGCCCTTTGTCCAGCTCGGCCTTCTGCTCGGCTGATAAAGGAGAGGAGCCTCTGAAACCCGATCTGGGGCTGCTGATTGTTGCTCTGAAGGACAAAAGCCGCTGGGCTAAGAAAGCGGCCGTTCTGGTTTTGCAGCTGGGATCCATCAGCCCAGGCGGGTGGCGGAGTGCCCAGGACAACCTGATCCCTCATCGGGTGGGGGAGGGGGAGGGGGGGGAGGAAAAGGAGATCCGGGCAGAAACTCTCCTTAAAGTTAGGCTGGTTAGGCTGCCCCCTTCCAGGCTGCAGCCACAGCTGCCTTTGCCGAAAGCCTTCCGAGCAAGAGGGGGAGGTGGCTCTGCTCGGGGTCTTCCTCTCAGTCAGAGATAAAAATATTCCCTCCCAGCCGTTGTGGGGCCATTAGAGGTCATCTTTAAGTGGCGTAAAGAGGTATCTTTGCTTGCGATGGTGGTGAATATCTGTAGCGCGGGTGAAGGAGGAGGGTGGAGGCTCACCCGCCGGTTTTGTGGGTAGGTTTCCGAACATTTTGTTACCAAGCTAGGTAACCTCTTCGGCGGAGTTTAAGGATGTCCCAGTCAGTGTCCTTCTGCTTATAAAGGCTTCCTGGGGTCAGGAGGTCTTGTGGGAGGGTCCCGTCAGGTGAGGGTCTAGTTTGGGTCTTGTGAGGGGTCAGGGATAGGTCATCTCAGGTGAGGGTAACTGGGAGGTGCTGTGGGTGCATGGCTTGGTTGTGGGCCGTTGCTGTTGCTGGTTGGCTGCGCGGTTGATTTGAACCCAACCCACAAGCTCGGAGCACTAGCCCCCACCCTCAGATCTCTGCTTGTGAAAGAGAGATCCAGTCTAGAACCAAGGAGGGATTTCTTGGCAGGGAAAACAATTAGTCAGTGAAACAGTTCACCTCCGAGCGCTGTTGGTGCTTCATCACTGGAGGCTTCCAAGAGGAGACCGGACAGCCATTTGTCCAGGATGGTGCAAGGTCTCCTGCCTTAGGCAGGGGCTGGAGTAGAAGTCCTCCAAGGTTCCTTCAAGCCCTATAATTCTAGGATTCCATGAGATCTTATTTCTAAGGATATAAGGAGGAATTTCCCAAGAGTGAGAAAGATTAACCTACGGAATATGGTGCCTCTAGGGGTAGGCAACCTTGGCTCTTTCATGACTGGTGGACTTCAACTCCCAGAATTCCTGAGCCAGCCATGCTGAGGGGAAAGGGAGAGGTTTCCAAGCTGAGCCATGGTGGCTCAGGAATTCTGGGAGTTGAAGTCCAAGAGTCATAAAAGAGCCAAGGTTGCCTACCCCTGCACTAGACGTTGTGGGTGCTCCATCAATAGAGGTTTTCAAAAATAGGCTGGACAACCCTTTGACCAGGATGGTGTAAGGTCTCCTGTCTTGGACAAGAGGTTGGACCAGAAGACCTCCAAGGTCCCTTCCAGCCCGATGAGTCTATGGTCAATGTTCTGTGTTGACCCTTCAGCTAAAATGGCATGTCCATGTAACATGCTTCAATTCAATTCACTTCAGGCAACATTCAACTCTGAATCAGCTGTGGGCAGCCAAGACATTTTCAAAAAAACAAGCTAGAAATAATGTAATTGGAATAAAAAAAATTCTAAGCATGAATCAGGGTGGCAAATCTGACCAATAACCATAAAAAAAGTAATAGGCGCTTGACTGGAGAATCCATTCCCCCTCCCCCAGGCCTTGGAAAGCAGCCAGATCTTTCGGGGCTGTGCAGGATGCCCCCTGAGGGAGACCCCCCCCTGGGCTCTTTGGGAGAGGCTCCGTCCAAAGGGCAGGTGCCCATACCGAAAAGACTGTGCTCCCAAGATGGCGCCAGGTGGTTGAAGGAAGCTGGAGAACATCAGCTCTGTTGGATTACATTGGCCACGCAGACACCATGGCAGACGAGCAGACCGCAGCTAACACACACACACACCCTCCATGCCTTGTAGGGTTTTGTGGGTCATAACCAGCACCTTGAATGGCAGTCAGAAGCAAACCAACAACTGGGCACAAGGAGCCATGTGCCACAAAAGCTATTCTCAAGCTATTCTCCAAAGCACCAGAAGGCAAGACAAGGAACAATGGTTGGAAACTGACCAAGGAGAGAAGCAACCTGGAATTGAGGAGAAACTTCCTAAACAGTGAGGACAATCAACCAGTGGAACAGCTTGCCACCAGAAGTTGTGGGCGCTCCCTCCCTGGAGGATTTTAAGAAAAGACTAGACAGTCACCTGTCTGAGGTGGTGCAGGTTCTCCTGCTTGAGGGGGGGGCTGGACCATGGTCGTAAGTGTGAAAAGTCCTTTTTCTCAATGCTGTTGTAACTTTGAACGGTCATTAAATGAATGGAGGTAAGTTGAGGATGGCTGGTATTTGGGAATTCCCATTTTCCAAAGGGCGTCAGTCAACGCAGCCAAAGGCTTTTCTGTAAGTAAGGAAGCACAGACTGACTTCTTTGGGGTGTGTTTTTGGCTGTCTCAATTATCCAGAGTGCACCAACAATAATATTTCTTGTTCCTTGGCCTTTTGTAAAGAGAGCCTGGACATCTGGCATCTCCTTCTCCATGCCGGACTCTAGGCTGGCCAGCCCTAAATATTTATCTTGCTAGCAAATGAAATTAAGGGGGTTGCAGAATAGTTAACACAGTCTATCACATCTCCTTTATTTGGCACATGGAATAATCTGTTGGCCATTGGTCATTCTCCAGAGAGGCTTTGCTACTCCTCCTTCTGCGGTGAGCCATCTTTCCAGAGATATTTCTTGCGTTCCTGTTGTTTTCTGATTTGGTAATGTCCAGGTCGTCAATCTAATGTCACCTTTCAGAGGTGTAAATCGGGAATTATCTTCTAAAAGTCTCCTGGATCTCCACACGTCTCCTGAAGAGAAAGTTCTCATCTGCATCTCCTTTGAAATGAAGTTACTATCTGCCTATTGGTGGCCTTTAGCACAGGGGTCTCCAAACTCGGCCTCTTTATGACTTGTGGAGTTCAATTCCCAGAATTCAATTCCCAGCTGGCTGGGGAATTCTGGGAGTTGAAGTCCACAAGTCTTGAAGTGGCCGAGTATGGAGAGAACCTGCTTTAGCGTATCAGAGATTGAAACCAACCAAATAGGGAGAACTTGTAGAAGACTTTATTCATGCTCGATTGTCCTCCAATGTTTTGTAATAGTTCTCTCAACTTCGTGGTTAATTCATTCCTGAAGTGTTTTTCTTGGCTTTGACTTCTCTTCTTGGCCAATTCCACCATTTCTTCTGACATTTTCTCTCTTTCTTTCTTTCTTTCTTTCTTTCTTTCTTTCTTTCTTTTTCTTTCTTTCTCTTTCTTTCTTTCATTTTATTTAGTTCGAGCATTTAATCTCTGTTGGGGTCCAGAATAGTGAATCCCCTTCCTTCCTTCCTTCCTTCCTTCCTTCCTTCCTTCCTTCCTTCCTTCCTTCCTTCCTTCCTTCCTTCCTTCCTCTTTCTTTCTCTTTCTTTCTTTCTTTCTTTCTTTCTTTCTTTCTTCTTTCTGTCTTTTTTCTTTCAATTTTTTCTCTTGTCTTTCTTTTTTCTTTTCTTTTATCTCTTGTCTTTTTTCTTTTTTCTTTCTTTTTTCTATTTCTTTCTTTCTTTCTTTCTTTCTTCCTTTCTTTTTCTTTTATTTTATATTACTAAATCATCCATCTGCCTCAAAGAAGTGCTCTGGGCAATGTCCAGTATAATACAGCTGATAAACAAATCAACATATAAAAGTGAACGTTAAAATTAAAAAATAAATGAAGGTTCAAATTTTAAAAATTATAGAATAAGGGCAATTAAACATCAAAAGGAATGGAAATCCTGAGATGGACATTTAAGGTTGGATCGTTACAGGCGTGGGGGGGGGAGTTGGGGGACTAGCCAGCCCCCTGCTTGTGTGGCTCTCTGTGCCCCCACGCGTGGCTGCAAAGCTCAGTTTTCACCCTTTGTGGGATGCCCAGAGACTGGGGGCTTTCCTCACCTCTGGGGGCAGAATATTCCTCAAAGCAGGGGCAGCGGCAGAGAAGACCCCCTTCCTAGGCCCGGCCAGTTGAAATCCTTTGTCCGAGGGGCTCTGCAGCTCCCCTTCCCTGCTTGGCCAAGTGGGATGGGCTGGTGGGAGGGGGCAAAGCCGGTTCTGACCCGTGCCATGTAGGGCTTCGCAGGGGATGGCCAACCGCTTGAATTGGACCCAGTGCCACTCACAGTGCAAAGGGGTTATATAGGCAGTCCTCAGCTTACAACATTCATTCATTTAGTGACAACGGCGCTATAAAAAAGGGACTTATGACTTGTTTTTCACGCTTACAACCATCGGCTCATCCCCATGGTCACAGAACGCTTGGCAACTGGTCCACACTTACGACCGTTGCAGCATCCTGGGGTCACGTGATCCCCTCTTGTGACCCCCCTGACAAGCAAAGTCAAGGGGGACGCCAAGGTCACTTAACAGCCGTCTTGCTAACTTAACAACCGCAACGATCCCCTCATCAACTGTGGCAAGAAAGAAAGGGCGTAGAGTGGGGCAAAGCTCAATTTTGGGCCAGTAGGTGCCCTTCTTCTTATTCCTCCTTCTATTGTCTCATGCGAAGCAAGTTGCCTGGCACAAAAGCCTTTTTTGTGTTCTAATGGTGCGCCTTCGCCCCGAGTGCCAAGGATGCCCACCGCTTCCACCTGGCCCTCCCGTGTCAGGAGGGCAGGTTTCCTCCCTGCTCGCTTCCTGCCTTCTGGGTGTCGCTGTAGAAGCGTCTGAGGTGGGGAGTGGCTCTCCTTCCTGGCACCCCTCCTTCCATTTCCTGCCAGCCTCTGCCTCCACCCGCTTGCTTGTCCCTTTGTCTCCCGTGGCGTTGGCCTCCGTCCAGGGCTGCATATTCGGTTCTGGGCATTTGCCATCCTTCTCGTCTTGCACCAGCTTAATGCCTTCTTGATGAGATTGGCAGGGTGCCCGCCGAATACATCCTCGCCGGGCTTGGTGAGAGAGGGCCTGTCTCTTGCCAGGAATGCTTTACAGAGACGATGCAGGCCATGATGAGGAAAACGCAGCTTTCTCAACAGCCCCATATAAGCCAGGGGTCTTCCAACCTGGCCCTTTGATGACTTGTGGACTTCAGCTCCTGGAATTCTGGGAGTTGAAGTCCACAAGTCATCAAAGGGCCAAGTTGGAAGACCCCTGATCTAAGCAGACAGTTGTCCACTTCTAGAGACTTGTTCTCTCTTCTCAAAGATGGAGCAAAAAAAAATCCCTTTTCCTTCTTGCCCAGGGCTTCCTAGACTCTGGAGATCCAGTCGGTCAACCTTTGGATAGAAATGGTTCCTGCTGCTTTTTAGGGGATGCCGGAAGACTTTCCACCAATAAAGGAGAATATTTGTAGCTCACGGTTGAAATGAGAGACCCTCGCTGCTCTCTGAGCTTGGTGTTTTTTGTAGACATTTCATGACCAAACTAGGTAACATCATCAATGCTAGAAGGAAGGGGGGGGGGGTTTGCAGGGGAAGAAGAGGAGGAGGACTGTGGGGTCCTTGGGGCTCTCTGAGCTGGGTGGTTTCCTTGAAAATGTTTCATGACCCAACTAGGGAACATAATCAATGCTGGAGGGAGGGAGGTTTGCAGAGGAGGAGGAGGAGGACAACTATGGGATCCTTGGTGCTGTCTGAGCTTGATTATTTTCTTGCAGACGTTTCATGACCCAAACTAGGTAACACCCTAGACCGAGCCAAGTCCAAGAATGCTAGGGCCGGTCGCAGTGGGGTGAGATGACGCAAGGGGTGAAAGCCGACCACAGGAGCAGCCAGCTTCTTCTCCATTGGTGCACTTACTCTCCTTTTACTTGTCAGTAGCTGCTTCGCTTCAGGGCAGAACACAGACCCAAAGATGGTGTGGTAGGAATCTTTTGAACAATCAGAGTTTGGAATGTCCACACTAGCCAAGGACAGGACAGGCAAGGCCAGGCAACCCGTTGCCCAGGCTCCCAGCACCAGATGTGGCAGCCCAGTTGAGACCACATGGCTAATCAAGGAGTGGGCCGGTGGCCACTGCCCACTGAAACCATGGCAGTCCCCCTCCCACTCCCCAAGTTACAGGTATGGCTGTGGATTAAGGCAGCTTTTGGACAGGAGCTGAAGGTGACCCCAAAAGAGTTTGGATGGTGGAAAGCAGGGCCTCGTGCAACTGGGCTCTCCTCCTCTGGGGAGGTTTAGGACCACCCACCACGACCAACTTGCTGTGGGAGAATTCGCCACAGGACAAGATTTATACTAATATCAAGAAATGGTGGAATTGGATCATTAAAGAAAGGATGCCAAAGGAGAGACAAAATGAAATGGGAATGTCAAAAATTAAAATATTTTTTAAAATTATTTTAAATAATTAAGTTGAATTGTTGAATTGTCCTGTGGTCATTTGTCCCATGGCGAGCTGGCCGTGGGGAGTGGGGTCCCATTCCATCTGGGGGAGGCGTCTGCATTTGACCGGGTGTTCTGAACCAGCCTGCTACCGGCCTTGCAGAAAGGCAACCCCTGTACAAACGGCAGAGGCTGGAGAGCGTCTGAAGCTGGAAGGCGTCTGCCAAGATTTATTACACAAACAACAGAACAAGAAACAAAACACTGGAACTGTGATCCTCAAACGGAGCGGTTGCTTTCAGCAACCAGCCCTTCCCCAAACACTCCTTTTATTAGAGATCAGGGCGTGGCCTCCCTGTGCCTCCTTCCGAGGAGTCCCACAGCCTTTCTCTGCTTGTTCCTGCTTGACTGCCTCCTGCGTCGGGCGTCCTTGAACAGGGCCAGCTGTGGGTCATCATCATCCGCACTGTCGGGCTCGCGCAGCTGAGAAGAGGGCCCTGGCTGGGGGCTCTGCGAAGCCTCCAAGCCATCATCAGCAAGTTCGTCTTCAACACCCTCCTCCTCCCCCTCGTCTGAGTCATCCGAGACATCCGAGCCGGCTGCCGGACCCACAGGCTGGCCCTGAATCACAACACTGGGGAAGAAACTTCCCATCCAGAGCACTCGTGGTTTCTGAAAATGGCAGGCTAAGGAAAGAAGCGAAAGTTGCAAGCTGTGTTTTCCCCCAGAGTTATCCGGGCTGACGGCTGGCCACTGGGCTGCTGGACTTCTTCATGTAAAGCTATCCACACACACCGTGGAAGAGTTAGGCTGTGTAATCACAGGACTTTGCATGTCTCTAGAATGACTCCATTTCCTGGCTTGCACAAAACACGGAACTACAGACTAGCTACATTGGCGTGAAAAGGTGAGTCACCACAAACCAATCAGGCGTAGCACTAATTACGGTTAAGATGCAAACACAGCGAGTAGGATTTCCCCAGATTAAGTTTGTTCTGTGATTTCCACAATGGAAGAGGCAGTGACAAAGGTGACGGTGTTAGTGGAGGTGACAGAAATGATTTCATTTATTAGATTTTTATCTCACCTTTATTACTTTATAAGTAACTCAAAGACAGTGAAAATACCTAATAGTCCCGACAACCTTGTGAGGTGGGCTGACAGAAATTAAAGTCACCCAACTGGCTTTCATGCCTAAGGTGGGACTAGAACTCCCTGTCTTCTGATGATTGGCCCAAGGCAGGATTAGAACTCAGAATCTCCTAGTTTCTAGGCCAGCACTTTTAAACAATAGCCCAAATTGGCTCTCGATTTAATTTATTAATCACTTAATTAAAAGGAAGAATTTAACTAGTTTTGCTCCTACTTGGAAACCGCTCCTAGACTTTTTGCTCAAAACTGGGGGGAAAAAATGAAGTTTTGATTTTAGGTAGTGATGATTAGAATGCTTTTGTTATTGTAGAAACGTCCTGAAAGGTTGTGATTTTAAAAGGTAAAGAGTGAGGCTGAATTATTTATTGTATTTTACTGCAGTGGAGAAGGTCAGACGTCACCCCGTTTCTCTCTTCCTCCCCCCTCCTTTTGCATTTTCCTCTTTCTTTCACTTGGTTTGCTATCTTCCGCTTCCTCTGTATTTTTATTGTGTAACAAAACTTAATTTAAAAAGAGCAAACTTCTTAGCCAAGAACGGGGTGCCTGGAGGAAGCTGCTGTCCTTGGTGCTGAAATGGCCCGGGCAGCCTCTCCGCCTCCCCGGAGCCCCGCCCCCTTCTGCGGGATTGAAGTGACCCCTAAGAAAGAAGGGATGAGAGAGCGGAGGAGGCTCAGGTGGAGGACGAGGGAAGCCAACTGAGACTTTTCCTGTGAGGAGGGTTTTCCATGAGTCACTGCTTGGAGAAGCCGAGATATCCGCTGAGCCAGCCCGATGCAGTCGCTCCTCGACACCTTCTTGAAGACGGGCCACCGATGCTGGAGGCTTCGCCAAAATCCCACCAAAATCTTCCTGCCTCTTAGATTTTATTTTTTCCCCATCCAGAACTGGATTTCGCCTCTCCGTGCTCCATCCAAGCAGGATGCAGCTTTCCAAAAGCGAGGCCAAACGCCCATCGAGCTCTCGGTGAGGATAGGACAAAGCAGAAGGAACATAGAAAGCCGATGGCAGAAAAAGACCCAGGGGCCCATGAAGTCTGCCCTTTTTGAGTTTTTGCTTATTTTTGTTTTTCTTTTAATTTATTTCTAATTATTAATTTCTATTTATTTCAAAATTTTCGTTGGGTAATAGATCTGTTTACCCCAAGCGTGTTTAAGTTCAGTCAATCCGAATAGAGCTGGAAGGGACCCTGCAGGTCTTCTAAACTCAAATCAATTCTAGTCCAACCCCCTCAAGCTGGAGACACTGAGCCTCGCCAGGTCTGTTTTTCTTGCCAGACACAGCCGAACTAGACTTGTGTTGTTTCTCTGTGTCATGTTATTATAGGTGGGTGTATGTGTAATTCTGTATGTATGTATTTATTTTTGTCATATTTACGCAGTGTCTCTCGGAGGTGGGGGTGACCCTTTGAGAGCTCAATGCAACAAAATTTCATTTTAACATATGCCGATTAGTGTACATTCAAAGTAAGACAATAAAGTTATTATTCTATTCTATTCTATTTTACCGTTTGAGACAAATGGCTGTCCTCTCCTCTTAGGATCATAATTGAGCTCAAAATTTGGGTTGCTAAGTGAGAAATTTGTTAAGTGAGTTTTGCCCCATTTTACGACAGTTGTTAAGTGAATCACTGCAAGTTGGTAAGTTAACAAAATAGTTGTTAATTGACTCTGGCTTCCCCATTGACTTTGCTTGTCAGAAGGTCACAAAAAAGGACCACGTGACCCCGGGGACACTGTGCGAACCATCATAAATGTGAGTTTTCAAGCATCCGAATGTAAATCACGTGACCCTGGGGATGCTGCCATGGTCTCAAGTGTGAAAAATGGTCATAAATCCCTACTTTAAGTGCCGTCGTAACTCACTAAATGAGCTGTTGTAAGTCAAGGACTATCTGGGCTCTGCTACGCACATCCTAAGACATAAATATTCCTGCAACCATTCCAGTGAGGAAGCCAGATTCTCTTAACAACCGTGTTACTAACTTAATAACTGTGACGATTAACTTAATGACTGTGGCAAGTAAGGTCGCAGAATGGGGTAAAACTCACTTAACTGCCTCATTTAGCAACAGAAACGTTGGGCCCAATTGTGGTTATAAGTCGGGGACTGCCTGGGATGGCGGCTGCAAATAAATACATAGACATCTCTCTTTGTGGCCCCTTCAGATTCTCGTCTCTGTTCATTGATGGGTTCACACAACTCAGCAGCTAACACTCAGAGGTGGGGAGCAGCTTGTCTGAACCCCAGGAGTGAAATTTAGCCTCATTAACCCATTTTAAAGACCTGAGGAGTCACGGATAAATCTTCATGGAGCCACCGGAGTTAATTTCATCACGATCCTGATTGACGCTCTCCTCGTAAGAGTTGTGTTGGTTATGGGTGGTGGCTGGAGGCCGGTGTGTGTGCGTGTGTATGTTGCTGTTGGTCAGGTTGTTTGTTTTGTTTTATAATAATAAAGTTGGAAGGACCTTGAGAGGTCATCTAGTCCAACCCCCTGCTCAGGCAGGAAACCCTATATCATTTCAGACAAATGGCTGTCCGGTCTCTTCTTAAAGACTTCCAGTGTTGGAGCATTCACAGTTTCTGGAGGCAGGTGGTTCCACTGGTTAATTGTTCTCCCTGTCAGGAAATTCCTCCTTAATTCCACGTTGCTTTTCTCCTTTCAGGTGCTTTGGAGAATAGCTTGACTCCCTCTTCTTTGTGGCAGCCCCTGAGAGGTTGGAAACACTGCTATGTCACCCCTCATCCTTCTCTTCCTTAAACTAGACATACCCAAATCCTGCAACTGTTCCCTATATGTTTCAGCCCCCTTTTTAATCTTTTTGTTCGTTTTGTTGGTTCGGTTTTCAACAGTACATTTAATCTCCTTACAGGGTGAGCCGCCCAATTAAATTAAATTAAATTAAACTAAATGGAGCATCCCACCTGAGCAGGTGAATAAGGTCACTTCACTGGGTCAGGCTCAATGCCCGGAGTGAGTAGGGAGAAACGTGTGGTCACTTTTGAGCATTACAAAACTCACAAAGGAAACCAGAGAGTGGGGGGGGGACAGAGATCGACAAAATCAAGACCACAGGCAGACCTCGACTTACCACAACGGAGCCCAGAATTTCTGTTGCTAAGCAGGGAAGTGAGTTTTGCTCCTTTTTACGACCTTTTTGCCATAGTTGTTGTTAGTAACAGGGTTGTTAAATGAATCTGGCTTCCCCTTTGCTTGTCAGGTCGCAAAAGGGGAATCACGTGACCCCCAGCACACTGCAACGGTTATAAATATGAGTCAGTTGCCAAGCGTCCGAATGCTGATGTCATCGTGGGGATGCTGCAATGGTCATTAAATGTGAAAAACAGTCAATGGAATGGAATGGAATAATAAGTTGGAAGGGACCTTGGAGGTCATCTAGTCCAACCCCCTGCTCAGTCAGGAAACCCTATACCATTTCAGGCAAATGGCTGTCCAGTCATTTAGAATGGAATGGAATGGAATGGAATGGAATGGAATGGAATAGAATAGAATAGAATAGAATAGAATAGAATAGAATAGAATAGAATAGAATAGAATAGAATAGAATAGAATAGAATAGAATAGAATAGAATAGAATAATAGAATAGAATAGAATAGAATAGAATAGAATAGAATAGAATAGAATAGAATAGAATAGAATAGAATAGCATAGCATAGCATAGCATAGCATAGCATAGAATAGAATGGAATGGAATGGAATGGAATGGAATGGAATAATAAGTTGGAAGGGACCTTGGAGGTCATCTAGTCCAACCCCCTGCTCAGTCAGGAAACCCTATACCATTTCAGGCAAATGGCTGTCCAGTCATTTAGAATGGAATGGAATGGAATAGAATAGAATAGAATAGAATAGAATAGAATAGAATAGAATAGAATAGAATAGAATAGAATAGCATAGCATAGCATAGCATAGCATAGCATAGCATAGCATAGCATGGAATGGAATGGAATGGAATGGAATGGAATATAGTAGAGTAGAACAGAACAGAATAGAATAAAATAACAGTTGGAAGGGACCTTGGAGGTCTTCTAGTCCCTCAACTCATAAATCACTTTTTTCAGTGTGGTTATAACTTCGGTCACTAAACGAACTGTTGACTTAATCTCCTAGTTCCAGAACACTCACCTTAGGCTTCTTTGGTCCTTCTAAGGATCATTTGTCTGTCCAACTTTGTCCTGCATGCTTCCTTACGTATTTTCATTCCTTCGGATGAGACAAAGTTCCCCTTTGGCTCCTTTCCCCGTTGATTCAATAACAGCAGCGTTAATTGCCCCAGGGGCCCTTGGCCCAAACGCCACCACCTGGTGGGGCTGCCCTGTGACGTTTGACCGGGTTTTGCTCCTCGGGCCGCGTTTCTTTCCAACGGTCCCTGGGTGCCATCTAGTGGCATCGAACACCCTGCTGCTGCCAACCGCCCTAAGCAGATGATGGTGTACCAGAATGTGCGAACCCAGATACTTGGTCTCTGTTGCGGGAGGCGTCTGGCTGGGCTACTATTTTTTCTGGAAAACACTCAGCCATCAATTGACCTAGCGATCCAGGTGGCTTCTCTACACTTAGCAAAGAACTGTCTAGCCCACGTTCACACTACTCGAACCTAATTAAGGAGAAACTCCCTGACGGTGAGGACAATTAACCATTTCTTTGGGACCATCCGAGTCCAGGGGTCTCCTCCAGCCAACCCGGCTGAGGAATCCTAGGAGTTGAAGTCCACAGATCTTAAAAGTTGCCAAGTTTGGAGACCCCGGATCGAGAATCCATCTAGCACAAACCTGGTTGAAGAGGGCGGCTGGCTCAGCTGACGGGCTCCCAGGGCTCCTGGCCGGCCAACTGCCCAGTCCCCCTTCAGCCAGACCAGCCCATCGAGAAGGCGAGCAGGCAGATTCCTCAGGGCTTCAGAGAAGGGGGCAGCCCTGCAAAGCCCCACAGGCTCCTCCCAGAAATGGGGAAACCCTAACCCCCCCCCCCAAAGTGCCTGGGGTTCCAGCAGGTCAGAAGCGGTCAGAGGATGGCCTGACCGAAAGGGAGGCGAGGGCCGGGGTGCAATCAAGAGAATCCACCAGGAAGGAACACACACACACACCTCGGTGCTCAGGAAACCACCCAAGACTGAAGCCCCCCCCCTCCCCAGATTCTAAGCACAATGGCCTTGGAGCCCCTCCCCCCACCGGACCCTTCCTCTCCTTGGCAACTTCGGGGTTGCCCTGTTGGATGCTTGCCAGCTCTACCATCCTGCCTGGAAGGATGGCAGGAGACCTGGGTTGGCTCTGCCAGGCTCACCCACACAAGGCCAGAGAGGCCTGCCAAATGTGGCCCCAACACCAAAAATCCCCTTTCATACATAGTCAGTTTGGCCTGCTGGTTAAGGCGCCAGGCTAGAAAGCTGGAGACGGGGAGTTCTAGTCCCGCCTTAGGCATGAAAGCCGGCTGGGTGACTTTGGGCCAATCACCAGGCAACAGGGAGTTCTAGTCCCGTCTTAGGTTAGAGATGAAGTCAGTTGGGTGACTTTGGGCCAATCACCAGGAGAATGTGAGTTCTAGTCCCGCCTTAGGCATGAAAGCCATCTGCGTGACTTTGGGCCAATCACTCTCTCTCAATCCAACCCACCTCGCAGGATTTTTGTTGTGGGGAAAATATGAAAAGGAGAAGGAGTATTAGGTATGCTCACCACTTGAGTTACTTATAAAAATAGTAAAAGCAGAATATAAATAGAGAGGATAGAAGATAGATAGATAGATAGATAGATAGATAGATAGATAGATAGATAGATAGATAGATAGATAGATAGATGTGTGTGTGTGTGTGAGAGAGAGAGAGAGAGAGGAAGAAAAAGCCACAGCAGGCCAGGCCAGGGGTGAGTGCACAGGGACCGTTCTCACGGCCCGTCCTTTAATCGCTTGGAAGTAAGGCGTTGACTAAGGACACGTGCTCAGACCTACTGTCCCAGGGTCTCACTTGCAGGACCTTCGGCAGAAAGAGCCTCCTGCTTCTGCCCAGCCCTGATGCGGATCAATTACATTCAAGAACAGGCGATCAGGGGAAGGAAACGGCCTCAGTCCAGAGGCATCAGTGGGATCATCGCTCCTGGCCTCGCTTTGGTCCCCCTGGGTGAGCCCCGGGAACAGACGGGCCAAATGGCCGAGCGGCAGGAAACAGCTCACTCTTCCGCCGGGCGTTTCCCACAGTCACCCTCGGAAAGCAGGTGGGGAAAGGGGGGGTTAGGAAGCCAATTATACGAAGAGGACCCAGCCCACCAGAGAAGGGGATGTGCTAAAGGTAGAGGGGGATTCTTGCTGAAGGAGGCCGCCAGATGTGCAGACAGTCACGGTAGTCTGGGAGGAAGCTGGACTGGCCAGCCTCAAAGTCAGCGTAGCAGCCAATCCAAGCCCAGAACCTGCCCCCCCTCATGCTGACCCCCCCCTTGGCCTGATATGTTGACCACGGAAACAGACCCAGGAAAACCCGGGTGAGCGAAGGGGTCCCACAGTCCGAGGTGGGGCAGGAGGCCATGGGGGGGGGACAGAGGGAGTCTCAGAAGAATTTGTCGTCAATTCGGAAGTGGGGCCGCGTGACGTCGTCGGGGTTGATGAAGACCGAAATGGACTTTCCCGGGTTCTCAGTCACCAGCTGCTGCAGCTTTTTGGCCAGCCGGTCGTCGGGCTGGTTGGGGTCCCCTCCGTCCGACTGGGGGGAGGGGATGCTGGTGGCGCTGCCCCTCCGCTGGAGCTCCAGCGTCAGCCGGTTGGCAGCCTTGACGTGCTCGATGGCCATCTGGAGGTGCTCGGCCGGGTCGGAGCGCACGGAGGAGAGCTTCCGCGCGTGGAGCATGACCGTCTCCTCGGAGAGGTGCTCCAGCATGTTGCACTGGGGGATGAAGTAGTTGGGGCAGGTCTTGTTGACCAGGCAGTGCTGCAGGTCGTCGATCAGGCCCAGCAGGAAATGGGCGGCGTAATCCTCCTGCAGCAGGTAGCTGGCGGGCAGCCGGTCGCAGGCCCAGAGCATGACGCTGCGCAGGTGGTAGGGGCTGATGGCCTTGGGGCGCGAGAGCAGCTTGATGATGATGGCCTTGCAGGCCTGGTAGGCCTGCATGAGGCTGCTGGAGATGCACTTCTTCAGCTGCACCTCGCTGCGGGCAAAGGAGAGGCGCCACTCGTTGTCCTTCCGGCCCTTGTACGAGCAAGCCGGGACCAGGTAGAAGCCGCTGATGACCTCCTCCTCCGTGATCTTCCCGTCCCAGAAGTGGTTCTCCATCAGCCAGCTCTGGGCCACGGCCGGCCAGCCCTTGAAGGACACCACCGGCACGATGTCGTACAGCATGCGGCTGCTGCCCACCCCTAAGATGATGGAGATGAGGGTGCCGTTCTTCTCCACCTTCTCCACCTTGGGCATCCCCCGCTGGGGCTTCTTCTGGATCTCGGAGAGGACCACGCTGATGGACTCGTAGAACCAGTCGGCCACGCGGGTGGGGGAGAAGAAGTAGTTGGTGGCCCCGTTGAGATGGTCCACGATGGTGCAGCAGTCCTTCCACTTGCTGATGGTCCCTTCGTCAAAGAGCCTCAAGCTCAGCCAGGAGTGACACAAGGCGGAGTGGCGCATGTCCAGGGTGACCGGCTGGTTTCGGTCGTGCAGCTTCAGGGCCGGCACAAGCAGGGTGAAGTCCATGTCGTAGTCAGTGCCACGAGCATAGAAGTTCAGTTCGTCCAGGTCAAGGTCCACCACGCCTTCTCGGACCCCTCCGGAAAGCAGCAAGTATTCATTGGCGACTGGAAGTTTTTGGTCAAGTTTTTGCACCATGCCTGGAAGGAAGAGAGAAAGAGGTTGAGAGGTAGGCTAGAGCCTGGGTGCTTTCAGAGCCTGCCCCCAAACAAGGGAGCAGCTGGGCCTTTCCCTCCAGGGGGGCCTTCTGGAGCCAAAGCTTTCTGGAGGCCGCGGGGTCAGGACCAAAACCAAGAAGGACACAGGGTGGTTCTTCCAAGTTGAGCCCTTTATTGTAACTCCTACAGACAGAATCTTGCCAGATTGAGGATCTGTATCTACCTTATACTCCCGGGAACCATTAAGGAGGCACTGTCCTCACCCTCTTTCTCACACACAATATATCTGGGCTGAGTTGCCTCTTCCTCCTTTATTTATTTATTTATTTATTTATTCACATTTATATACCGCCCTATTCCCTGAGGACTCAGGGCGGTTTACAGGAAATTAAAAAATCCACCATACAAAAGTTAAAAAACCAAATTAAAAAATATTAAATTGACCGTGTATGCTTAAAACCCCAATTAAAATTTCTCCTCAGCCTGGGCCCGAGAGCTCAAAGAGCCAGGTCTTCAGGCCCCGGCGGAATGATCGGAGGTCGGGGGCAGTCCTCAGCTCCACCGGCAGCTGGTTCCAGAGGGCAGGCGCTCCCACTGAGAAGGCCCTATCCCTGGGTGTCACCCGCCGGCAATCTCTCACCGGCGGCACCCTGAGCAGACCCTCCCTGTGGGAGCGCACTGGGCGAAGGGCGTTTGATGCCGGCAGCAGGTGTTCCCTCAAATAGCCCGGACCCAGGCCATGTAGGGCTTTATAGGTAATAACCAGCACCTTGAATTTCACCCGGAGGGCAACCGGAAGCCAATGCAGCTCACGGAGTAGAGGTGTTACATGGGAGTATCGGGAGACCCCCATTACAACTCGCGCGGCCGCATTCTGCACCAGTTGAAGCCTCCGAGTGGTCTTCAAGGGCAGCCCCATGTAGAGAGCGTTACAGTAGTCCAGACGGGAGGTAACAAGCGCATGAGTAACTGTGCGTAGGGCGTCTCGGTCCAGATAGGGACGCAACTGGCGCACCAGGCGAACCTGTGCAAAAGCCCCCCTGGTCACGGCTCCTATGTGGTCTTCAAAATTGAGCCGTGAGTCCAGGAGGACGCCCAAGTTGCGAGCCCTATCAACGGGGGGTAACACCTCACCCCCCATCGTTAGAGGTGGAATAAGTTGGTTAACCCGAGATGCCGATATGCACAGCCACTCAGTCTTGGCGGGATTGAGACGAAGCCTGTTTCTCCCCATCCAGACCTGAACCGCCTCCAGGCACCGGGACATCACGGAGAGGGCATCGCTGGGTTGGTTCGGGGTGGAAAGAAAAAGTTGGGTATCATCAGCGTACTGGTGATACCCCACCCCGAAACCACGAATGATCTCGCCCAGCGGCTTCATATAGATGTTGAACAGGAGAGGCGAGAGGACCGACCCCTGAGGAACTCCACAAATGAGAGACCTCGGGGCGGATCTCTGCCCTCCTGTCAACACCGACTGCGAGCGGCCCTGGAGGTAGGAGGAGAACCACCGTAGAACGGTGCCTCCCACTCCCAACCCCCTGAGACGCCGCAGCAGGATACCATGGTCGATGGTATCGAAAGCCGCTGAGAGATCTAATAGGACCAGGACAGAGGAGCAACCCCTGTCCCTAGCCCTCCAGAGATCATTCACCAGCGCGACCAATGCCGTCTCCGTGCTGTGTCCGGGCCTGAAGCCCGATTGGTACGGGTCCAGATAATCAGTTTCCTCCAGGAACAGAGGGAGCTGATGCGCCACCACACTCTCAACAACCTTCGCCAGAAAGCGAAGGTTGGAGACTGGACGATAGTTGTTTAAAACAGCCGGGTCCAAAGCAGGCTTCTTGAGAAGGGGCCTCACCACCGCCTCCTTCAAGGCGGCAGGGAAGACACCCTCCTTCAAAGAAGCAGTTATTACTGCATGGAACCAGCCTCGTGTTCCCTCCCGAGCCGCATAAGCTAGCCAGGAGGGGCACGGATCCAACAAACAGGTGGTGGTGCTCAGTCTCCCCATGATCCTGTCCACATCATCAGGGGAAACAGGGTCGAACTCAGTCCAGATAACATGCTCAAGACCGCCTGATTCCTCCACGTCAGACTCTGCCCAGTCAGAGTCCAGACCGGTCCGGATCGAACTCTTTCTCACACACAATATATCTGGGCTGAGTTGCCTCTTCCTCCTTCCTGGAAAGCACCCCCTCCTCACTACATCCCATCCCACGTATAGGTAGACTTGCAACAGTTCATTTACTGATGGTTCAAAGTTACAACGGCATTGAAGAAAGCGACTTATGACCGTTTTTTTTTCACACTTATGACCGTCGCAGCATCCCCGCGGTCACGTGATTTACATTTGGAGGCTTAACCAACTGAATTCATATATATGACGGTTGCAGGGTGTCAGTATCACCTGATCCCCTTTTGCGGCCTTCCCACAATGGGGAAGCCGGGTTCACTTAACAACCATGCTACCCCCTTAAAAACTGCAGTGATTCACTTAACAACTCTGGCAAAGAAAGGATGCAAAATGCAGCAAAATTTGGTTGACGACCGTCTTGCTTAGCAACAGAAATTTTGGGCTCCAGTGTGGTCACCATTCAAGGACTGCCTGTAGGCACAACCCAGCCTGAGCCGGGCTCTGCTCAGGTACGAAATATGAAAGGGAGGTATAAAGGTATAAAAAGAAAGGGAATCTAAAGCAATACAGACTTGTGATAAAGGGAATTGGGGTTATTTAAAACTTGGAAATTATAAATATCAAACGTTAAATATAAATATTAATGGGAAAGCAAATATTGGAAAAAATTAACCAGGACATTGATTGTCTAAAAAGATTGAATGTTAAAATAGCTAGGATATGTATAAACTAAAAACTATTGATAAATGCAAGAAAGTTATTTTTTTATTTCATTGATATAATAAGAATGGTACTCATTTAAAGAGGAGACAGTAAATACAAAGGGGGAAAAGGGGAAACATGTAACCTAATAGTCTGAGAGCTCTACTAAAGATATTCATATGTTATTGAACTATTGACCAACTCAGCCACCACGTTGCTTTTCCAATATTTAAATGCAAAAC
The DNA here is from genome assembly GCF_964194415.1 of Vipera berus. Taxonomy (NCBI): domain Eukaryota; kingdom Metazoa; phylum Chordata; class Lepidosauria; order Squamata; family Viperidae; genus Vipera; species Vipera berus. The sequence goes on along the minus strand of NC_138207.1, from coordinate 765,263 downwards.
TAGAAAACCAACAAAATTTTCTAAAGCAATGCAGACTTCAGCTTGGCAGCCAACAAACAACGCACGGTCGGCCACTTTCCGGCGAGCAGAGTCTCGGAGGACGAAGAGAGAATCTCCTACAGCTGAACGGGCCCTACAGCAAAGGATGGCTGAAAAAGCTGCCTTCGAAAAAGGGGATTTAGGCTGGCATCTCCCACAAAGCGAGCGGACGGTGCCAGGGCCCCATCGGAGGCCAGTTCAGAGGACGTGGAAGTGGGACCGTCCAACAGGGATTGTGCGTCTCCCTCGGCCTGTGAGGACAATGCTGTCCCGGGCCCTTCGGGCCTTGACGGAGATGGTCGACCACCGGACGGGGAACTGCCTGCCTGCCTTCGCAGTCACAGGGAAGGATCAGCTGCTGACAGGCGGTGGGGCTGACAGGCAACAGATCCCCTCTGATGTGGAACAGCTGCTTACTCCGCTGATCCGAGGGCACGGAGAGCAAAGCACGGAGAGCAGAGCGCAGGCCAGCCCAGGGAAGGAATGCAAGGCTACCCACAAGGAACACCTGGAGGGGAGGGATGTAAGGAGAAGCCGTGAGGAGCTCAGTCGTTGCCAGGAACAAGGGTTTGCTTTGGCTTGCACTCCCCCCCCCCTGCCTTTGACACCTGCCTGTTGCCGTTTGCCTTGCCTGGCTGGGAAGACGCCTCTTCGCCTTTGGCCTTGGACCTGGCCCTCGTCCAGAGGACTGCCCTGGTCTTGGGCCTGGACTCTGCCTCATGGACCCCGGACCTCGCCCTGTGAGGGGGCTCCTCCTCTGGGGGCTTTCTTGGTACTGTAGGGGCTGAGGGTGGGCTGCCTTCAAGGTAGCGTGGGGGTGGGAAGCCTTACCGGTCATTGGGGGGGTGTTCACTGGGCCATCTGTGGGGAGGAATAAAGGAGTCTCTAGAGCAGGGGTCTTCAAACTTGGCCACTTGAAGACTTGTGGACTTCAACTCCCAGAATACCTCAGCCAGCCCTCAACTTGGCCACTTGAAGACTTGTGGACTTCAACTCCCAGAATTCCTCAGCCAGCCCTCAACTTGGCAACTTTTAAGACTTGTGGACTTCAACTCCCAGAATTCCTCAGCCAGCCCTCAACTTGGCAACTTTTAAGACTTGTGGACTTCAACTCCCAGAATTCCTCAGCCAGCCCTGAGTTGAAGTCCACAAGTCTTAAAGATGCCAAGTTTGAAGACCCCTGCTCTGGAGGCCTGCCTTGCCTTGACCACCTAAGTCATAGCTTAATTGTGCAATTCCCTTAACAACATCTCAGCATTATGGTTAACATTATGGCCCCTTTCCCCCTTTTATCTTTGGTGGTTTAAATTGGCAATTTCTAGTTCAAATGCTAGAAATGCCAGCGTGCCCAGCTAATATCTGCAAGACTGCTTAAATATTCAGAGTTTTAGGAGCAACTGTACGAAGCAGAGAAGCATCTGATATAACATTACTAAACAAAATCCATATGAGAGCAATTTTTCTTCCTCTTGCTAGCTTTAATTTTATTGGCCTCCTAAGAAATTCATTTTTAACTCAGGACTTAAAAATTTGCAAGTATTTCCGTTTCTGTTTACAACTCCCATTGTTTCTATTTGTTGCTTCATTTTACTTAGAGAAGCCATTTTAATTCTGGAGATTAACATTTGGAAAATCAGGGATTTTACAAATATAGATTAGCTCGGGGGGGGGGAAACACCAATTGTAACACATGGGAAGTTTTTTCCCCTGCCTTTTAATGTGGGGGCAAATGACTTCATATGGGATATGCTACTGCATATATGTTTTTTGTGTTACGTTAGTTTTCACTGTGTTACCACTATGCCTTGAAACCATATTTTCTAAAACCTGAAGCTGGAATTAGACGTTTTCACATTCTCTAAAAACGTGGCATCAAACGGAAGTACGTAGAGACACACTATGTATGAACCCTGTCAGGAAACGGGAATCTACGAGTTGAGTGACGGTTGTGCCATTGTGGGAATGTGTCCAGAGGGCTCCATGGTGGATGGGGCCATTTTTAATTCTCCCTTCACCTACTGAATTATTTTGTAGTAAGAGGAATTTCATACAGGCACAGAGGAAGCTAAGCTAGCTCTGAGGTTTTAGCACAAAAAACAGCATTATTACCCCCTTTTTCCCCATTTGGGCCACAATCCAACACGTTAGTATTTTGGGAAAACAGCCTATGCCTTCGAAAAGTTCCCATTGCACGGCCTTGAAGTATCAGGATTGTCTCAGGCTGTGAACAGCTCACATACATTCCTCACCTTCCCAGCTCCCAATACATTCCAAGCATTCCCCTCCCCCTTAGTTTCTGTTCTCAAGTTGCGAGTAGGGGTGTGTTACGAGTTCAACCTTGACAGGTTCTTGTATTCACAGTTCCCCTTTTTGTATGCCGTTTTATCCACAGTTGTGCACTGCTCCGAGTTGGTGATGATGGTGCCCTGCATCCCTTAGGACTTCTCCTAGCCAGCCCAGCTAGGAGTAGCCCCTCAAAGCCAAGCAACAAAGCAGCCAGGTGTGGTGCGTGTCATTGTGATGGAACTGTGGTGGAACTGTGGTGTTGATGTTTTGGGAAAGAGAGGAGGTGGGCTTCTGTTAACTTTGTGGAAATAAAACGACTGGGGGCAGCGCAGTCAATACTGTAGAAAAAAAACACTGCTTCTTTTAGCAGTAGGGCTCACAAATTGTAGTGGTCAAGTACTAGGACCAGAAGCAGTAGTAGAAGGGAAAGTGGGAGCAGGGTGCTGCGTTGTCAAGAACCCCAACTCTACACAACACCCCCAGGAATGGCCCTCCACCCTGTGTGCCATCTCTCCCCCTCCCCCTGCTCCTTTCAGGGACATGGTTGTGAGGGGAAAAAGGGGAGTTTGTGGATTCTGCCTTGGATTTTGGAGGACAGACGGGCTACGTATCTTCTACCTGCAAGCACACTCCCAAATTTAACAATCAAGGTCAGCCGTGGAGAAGCTCCTGAAATCAATCATAAGGATGGGGAAGGAGAGGGTGAACCTCTGTGAACATCTGCCCTCATTGATTTTTGTTTTTCTCTGCAGAACCATTTATCCCACACAAAGGATGCTTTGGACCGAGGCAGCTTCGCCGGATATTATAACCCTGGTAGGAGAATCCTGAACTTTGTTTCAAGACATGAAACCATCTCCCAAGTTGCAAAGGGGCAGATGAGTGAGCGGAAGGGGAGGGGGCAAATCCACCCCCCCTTCCTCCTTCTGTCAACCGCAGGGAGGAGGCTGTGCCCGACCGACACCCGAACAGCAGATAGGAGAATGATTGCGTATCTTGCTTTGCCCTCAATGGTGGTGGTGGTGGAGAACCCAACCCCGACAGACAGCCTGCTTGCTCCCCTGATTTAAAGGCATCGCTCAGGGGGGTGGTCGCATCCTTGAAAAGAAGAGGTTCCTTCTGCACGTTCCCCAAATTCAAAGTTCACCCAGATATCCTTTGTTGCGTTAAAGTCAGGGCGACGCACAGCTTGCATCTGCGAGAAAACACAATGCCTTCACAAGAAAACCTTGGAGAACCGAGATTCTTCATAGATGGGTGTGTGGAGGTCCATGGGGGGGGTGTTGAAGACGTCCACATGAAATGTTGGGGCGAGGAACTGGAAAAATATTTCATGCTGCATCATGTCTGGTGGCGGAATTTCAGCTACTGCGTTTCTTGAACTTCGGGGCTGCTTTTCTGCAGACTGGCAAAAATGGTTTCTTTTTTTTTAACCATCTGTGCATCACCGAGGCAACGCTGAAGCCTATGTTGGTTTGTCCAGCAGGTCCCCCTACTGGTGGCCAGTGAAGCCGTTTTTGGCAGAGGGAAGGATTATCTGAACCCCCTTCCAAGGTTGGGGTGGAGGATGGGAGGACCACAACTAACCTCAAGGTTTCTCCTCGCCTCCCCCCTTCAGAGTCCGCACCCACCTCCCCTTTCAAGCAGGGAAGGGACCACAGAGGCCCCAACGGTCTGAAAATGGCACCAACAAGCACAAACCTCCAGCCAGATTTATGATTTTAAAAAATAAATAGTAACATGCAGACTGTTTGAATTTAATGTTTTCCACTATTCCATAATTTTTTTTTTAAGAAATATGGGATCGATCCATTTAAATTTTATGCCGCTTCCTTGCTTTCCCATCCCACGTATATTCCTGAGTGTAGGACAGTTGCTTTTTATTTTAAAGTTGGGTAGCAAATTGTGTAAATTGAGATCTGCCGCCCTGAGTTTTTCTGCTTTTCTCCTGAGGTTTCTTAAGACCTGTGGACTTCAATTCCCAGAATTTTCAGAGAAGTTGGGTCGGTTGTGTGACCGATCTGCTTTACGACCGTCACGAGTCACACAACCATGATGGGCAGGCTCCATTAGAGTCGTAACTCAAGGAGTCTGATATTTACTTTTCTAAGCATGTTATTAAATCAACCTGCCTCTGACATCCCTAGGGATGGCAGAAGTTATTTTGGGGGAACTATTTTTAAAATCACATGTTGGCTGAGCGTGATGCTCTGCTCTCTCTTTCAGGGACTCCGAGAGGGAATAAAAGGAACCCAAACTTCTTTGGGGGGGAGGAGAGGAGGGAAAAATCTCCCTGACTTCTTTCCCCCTCCCAGTCCAATCTCTACTAAATTATCCCCAAAAGGTGTCCAGACTTTTGCACCAGACTTTTCCACAAATAGCAAGCATTGCTCAAGAGCAGCCCATGAAATATCCTTATTTACCTTCGTAAATTATAATGTCTATCCCACTGCAATTCTACGGTTCCACATTATGGTGATTTTATTATGGTTTTATCTTAATTTAATATTTTATCTCCCATATTGTATTGTCCACAAGATAGGTAGACAGACAGACAGATAGGCAGACAGATATATAGATAAATATAGATAGATAGATAATAGACATACAGATATAGATACAGATAGATATAGAGATATAGACAGATATAGATAAGATAGATATAGATGACAGACAGATAGACCGAGAGACAGTTATATAGACAGATAGACAGAGATAGATAGTAGATAGATTTGCTGACTCTTTATTTAAACTATAAATAAATAAATAAATAAATAAATAACAACAACAACAACAACAACCCTCAGCACCCCTCAATCAGGCCAGGGAGCCAAGGCTGGGCCTGTAAAGGGGGGAGCAGTCAGGTTGAAGCCCTCCCCTTTTGAAAGAGCGCCATTTCCTTGGCTCAAGGGAGCCAGGTTTACCAAGCCTTTGGGCCATCTGGAGCAGCCTTGCCAGCCCAGATGCCCTCCAGATTGCCCCAAGGCGGCACACCCACCAGGGAGAACCCCCACTTCTTCAAAGCCCCCCAAGGCCAGAAGTCAATCAGGCTGTTTTTACTGCTTGAAAATGTCCTTAAGGTTTTAATTGTAGTATGTGCTTTTGAATTGTGAGCCGCCCAGAATTTGCTGATGGCTATAGAAATCAAGGGACGCGGTGGCTCAGTGGGTTAGGACACTGAGCTTGTCGATCAGAAGGTCGGCAGTTTGGCGGGTCGAATCCCGAGTGCCGCGTAACAGAGTAAGCGCCTGTTACTCGTCCCAGCTTCTGCCAACCTAGCAGTTCGAAAGCACGTAAAAATGCAAGTAGAAAAATAGGGACCACTACGATGGGAAGGTAACAGCGTTCCGTGCGCCTATGGTGTCTAGTCATGCCGGCCACATGACCACGGAGACGTCCTCGGACAAGCGCTGGCTCTTTGGCTTTGAAACGGAGATGAGCACTGGCCCCTAGAGTTGGAAACGACTAGCACGCATGTGTGGGGGAACCTTTACCTTTACCTATAGAAATCAAAAAGCAAATCAAAATCTGACAGTCCTCCCCCAAAGCCCCCAATGAGCCTGACACACACACACACACACACACACACACACACACACACACACACACACACACCACAATCTCTGCCTGCCAGGAGTGTGAAGCTTCCTGGATCCACCACTAGAGGGAGACAGTCCCCCACCTCCTTTGCTCATGGTTCCGACAGATGAAACTCTTCAAAGAACTTCGAGGCATTGTTTGCCTTAAAGGATCTTTATTGGAATAGCAGAATATCGGCAAAGCCAAAATCTGAATTCCCCTCCCCTGAGCACATGGTATCAAAGCACAATTCCCTCCTCCAGTTAACAAATCTAAATCACATTCCCCAATTAGTTTAAAGTGTGGGCTTCCCCTCCAGCTCTCCAGCCTGCCCATTTTTATCATCTCTTATTTCAACACCCTTGGTTCTCACGCTAGGTTCAGTATTATTATGTCTAGCTAGACTCTCGTGCACATTCCTTCCCCCTCTCCCAGCATCATCTAACTCAAGGGTAGGCTTGGCTCGTTTATGACTCGTGGACTTTAACTCCTAGAATTCCTGAGCCAGCTAAAAGCAAAAAGAAGAAAATGGCTGCATCTCCATCTGTTGTCAATGCAAAAATATCCGATGTTAGCAGCATTGACAGTTTCAGGGATTTTCTGCTTTCATTTTGGGGCTATTGTGAAGATGCCTCCCTACATACACACACCGCCACCCTTGTCAACCAGGGGCCAGAGAATGCCAGTTTGGGAAGTCAGGAAAAACTAGATCAAGCCCCACGTGGCTACGACCGTTCCTCTGGGTTGCCCAGGGGTGGGAGAGCAGCCACAGAGACCCAGCCTCCTGCTCTCCCCCCTCCCTTCATGTCCTGCTCCAGTAATAAATCCTAACTTCTTCCCCCCTCCCCCCCTCTCCAGGCAGGCCTTGCCTGTCTCTTCAGAAGCCCCTCTTTGCACCTGAAAGAATCACTTAAAGGATAGCCTGCAATTGTTCCTTAAGTGCGAAATTCCTAGAATATCACCATTTATCCTGCAGGCCACAACCACGTTCTTGTCTAGGAAGAGAACAAGCCAGCCAGTGTCGCCACTTGGCTGACCACGAGGCCAAGTTGGCTCAGCGGCCGGAGAAAGGATCTGGAGAAGTCCAGCTGCAACAAGACAAGCCTTCTCTTTGTTGGTGGGCAAACGCCCAGCACACAGCTTCCCTCTCCCCCACGCACACCTGCACAAAACCAGCAGTGTTCCCACAGCTGGCTGGAGACAGCATCTTTTGAACCTGCCTCACCTGGTCCCTGGTCCTTTGGGCTGGTGGCTGTCCCTCGGGGAGTGGGGCCCCTGGGCCCCTCTGTCAGGTCCCCAAATCTTTATTGTCTCCCTTCCGTACATATTCTTGTGCTCTTGCTTTGGGGCCTGCCATTGTGTTGGGGGGAGGGGGGATATTCGCTTCCATTTGGGATAACTTTGTTTTCTGCTTCCCTTCTTCCACCTCCACCCACTTGAGAAAGGGATGTGTCTCCTTTATCGGGGAGGCGGTTACGGAGAAACGAAAGCCGGAGAAGACCTTGTGATGTGCGCCAACGGTGCCAGTTACCTGCTCATTGTGCCACCTGTGGATTGGCTGGGAGGGGAATGAGCTGAACCGGTGGCAGCACCGCACAAGCCTGAGCGAGAGACGGCTGGAGCTGCAGGGCTGTCGGGGCTCAGCGGAAGCGCCAGGATCAGCGCCAGGATCCAGCTGGAGCTCGGCGCTGATCCTGGCGCTTCTGAGCCTAGAAGAAGCTCCGATCAGCTGGAATGCTGCAGCATCTCCAGGGTCTTGTGATGTACATCCAGATGCTTGGCAACTGATTCATATTTATGACGGTCACAGTGTCTCAGGGTCATGTGAAGTGACCAAAACCTGCTGCAACCACCCAGCAGATGGGGGGGGGAATAAAAACCAAACACCCCCCACCCCCGCTGCCAAAGGGACATGAGGACTTTGTTGGCAGGAGGAAGATTGCTGGTTTAATTATACCGTTCAAGCGGGATTGTCTCCAGATCTCCCTCCTGTCACTGACCCCTAATACAAGTTTCCTCTTGAGACAATGCCTGTTTCAAGAGTTCGGCTTCCTTAGCTGAGCTGGGCCCTGACACCCTCCCAGTGGAGGAGGGGAAGGAGGGTGCCAGAGCCCTCCTTGGTTAATTAAGGAGGAGAAGGCGGGACCCAGACGCAACCTGGTCTTGGAGGGGCTGCATCGGAAGACCCTGGTGGGGCACCCAGTGATGGGCCCTCCAGCCGCTGCCCATCCTTTCCGGCTGCTTCGGCCACTTCCAAGCCAAATACTCTGGATTTCTACCCACTTTATTTCCAAAGCACCAAAAGGAAAGACCAGAAGCAGCGGATGGAAACCTAACCAAGCAGAGAAGCAACCTGGACCTAAGGAGGGATTCCCTGACAGGGAGAAGAGGTTAACCCCCCCTCTTCTTTGTGGCAGCCCCTCAAATACCGGAAGAGTTTGAAAGAGGTGTTGTAAGGCGCAGAAGCTGCACGGAAGGCAGGGCGAGGAAGGCAGGCCCTGCACGTGTTCCCAAGGATCGCATCTGCACAACACAGCAGGCCCAGCGGGAAATCCACTCCTGCAGCCAGCTCCTCTGATCGATTCGCTTCAATTGCGCAGACTCCAGAAATGAACCCAGATTCGTTGCATTGTCTGAAAGCAGAGCACAGACACGCCACCCCGTCCAAAAGACGAAGAAGGGGAAAGGCCGTTGCATCCCCAGGCTGAGTCTCGGAACAGGCTGAGCCAGCTCCAGGCCTCCAGGGCAAGGAGGGCGGGGACCGAATTACTGGGCCCTGGGGCAGAAGGGCACGGCTGGGAAGCCTGTCGCCACTTGGAGGGTGCCCAAGTTGGCACCTCGCCCTGCTGGCTGCAAAGAAGTGGGGGAAACGTAAGCTAAGAAACTTCAGGGCAAAATCCTTCCTCCTCCTATTTCCTCCTCACAACAACAACCCTGTGAGGTGGGTTGGACTGAGCGTGTGACTGGCCCAAAGTGATCCAGCTGGGTTTCATGGCTATGGCAGGACTTGAACTCAGGGTCTTCTGCTTTCTAGCCTGGTGCCTCAGCCACTAGACCAAATTATGTGATTTGTTTTTTTCCCCCCCTATCAGATCACTTCACCCCATGGGTTCACCCACAGACAGCAGCAAAGCTGGACCTCAGACAGGCAGCACACAGCACGTGCGAAGCCAGCGGGCCCCCACCCATTCCACAAAGGCAAATCCAGCAGCCAAGTTCCCCACCCTTCTCAGCCAGATTACTGTAAGCAGCAAACGGGGCTTTGCAAACATTGGAGGAGCTTCCGAGTACACAGAGCGATTATGCTCCCGTGTCAGCGAGTCTCCTTCGGCAGCCTGCAGGGAGCAGATCAGAGGGGGGTTTCCACGGGGCCCAGGCACCAACGGCAGCCTGCAAAACAGCCGTGTGCCCTGAGAACGCCGAGCCTGGGCTCCCTTCTGAGTTGGCACAGATTGCGTGCTTGGCACATGCCCACCTCCCACCCTGCCCTGGCATGCTTCTCCCTCGCCTATCATTCTTGGCTACCTCCCCTACCTCTTTTCTCCTTCCCCATGGCAGGCCCTCTGCACTCTAGGGAAAAGAAGGACCAGGGGAGACACGATAGCAGCCTTCCAACATCTCAGGGGCTGCCCCATAGGGTGGGGGGGGGTTCCACCTGTTCTCCAAAGCCCCCGAAGGCAGGACAAGAAGCAATGGATGGAAACTAATCAAGGAGAGAAGCAACCTGGAACTAAGGAGGAACTTCCTGACAGGGAGAGCAATTAACCAGTGGAACTTCTTCAGCTCTGACTGGACGGTGGATAAATGGAAGGATTTATATTTTTTTACAGACAGCACTGGGAGTTTTTAAGAAGAGACTGGACAGCATTTGTCTGGGATGTTATAGGGTCTCCTGCTTGCGCAGGGGCTGGGCTTAGAACAGGAGTCTCCAACCTATGGGCCCGGGACCAGGAATGGCAGGCACCAGCGGCCCCGTTTGCACATGCGCAGAGGCGCTAGTTCCGCCACCAGTGTCACAGATAGATAGGAGAGAAAGAGGTAGGTAGGTAGGTAGATACGTAGACAGATGATGGTGATGATCAGATAGACAGACAGGTAGATGCAGGGAAGGAGGGAGAGGGAGAAAGAGAGATGCAGGTAGGTAGGCAGATGATAAGTAGATACCTACTGTGTTTCCCCAAAAATAAGACCGGGTCTTATGAATGAATGAATGAATGAGCCTTTATTGTCAAAGTACAACCATGTATACATTGAGATTGGCTGAGCCAATTATATTAATTTTCGCTCCAAAAGATGCATTAGAATTTATTTTCCGGTTAGGTCTTATTTGGGGGGAAATACAGTACTAAATGGGTCCATCTGGCTGACGGTCTTAACTGGAGTTTATTTTGGGAGTGAAGCTTATATTACTAGGGTCCTGAAAAATCACGCTAGAGCTTATTTGCCAGTTGGGTTTTGCTTATGGGGAAACACGGTAGATGATGATGATGACAGAGAGAGAGAGACAGACAGACAGACAGGCAGGCAGGTAGGTAAATTGTAGATTGTCAGGTGTGAACAACCAGGTCCACACACGAAGAATTCAGATTAGCTGATTTATTGCTTAAGTCTACACACAGGGACCTTCTGCCCTCGGGTGAAATTGGAGAAGGTTCAAGGGCCGACAAAGGGGGCTGGAGGTGGCCCTCTTATGACTACGCAGAGACGCTGAAACTAATGCCCCACTTGACCCCTCCCTCTGGCTCTGCCGGTCTCTCTGCGGCACGGCCAGGGGGGAGGGCAGGCCGCGTCCGCACTGTTGTGAAAAGAAGCCACCTGGACTTCCCCTTCGCAAGGGAGTGGTGGCCGTCCTGGGTCACTGAGATGGATCCGCACCGAGCCACAAGGCGCCTTGTTGGGCTCAGCAGGAAATCAGCCTGAAGCCAGGCCCCAGAGCTCTGAATGCACAAAGCCATCGACCAGAAGCCCCAGAGAGAACCCACAACGGTGGGTGATGACAACACCCTCGTCACACAAACGAGGCCAGCTCCATCATCCGCTCGGGCGGCTTCAACAAATGAGGACTTATTTTGAAAAGGCCGAGCATAACAGGTGAGCCGGTCGGAAGACGGCCAAAGGGCAGAAACGCTTTCCCAGAGATATGCCTGGAAATGGGTTGCCACCCCCACTCCGGTGGGATTCGCTCCCGCGTCTTCCAGATCTCCCCCCTCCCCCCCCTCCTCAGACAGCTCAGCCGTGAACTACTTTCCATTTTCCAAGCAGCCGGTCTGGCTCCCTTCGCGTGCAATCCCCTCCCCGAAGCAGCCGCGGCACGTGGCTGCCTCCTCTAATCCGCCTCCAGGGCCCGGGCAGCAGATGGCATCGCCCGGCAGGCTGCACGAAGGAGGCCAGAAGGCTGAGCAAACGAGACCAGCCAGGGAGAGGTGATGCCAGGCCAGCCAAACAACAATCTTCAGCACAATGTCCCAAAGGTGCTTTTCCAACAGGCTTTCTCGGGTTTTTTTTCCCCCCTTTGAAAACATTTCACTTCTCATCCAAGAAGCTTCCTCGGTTCTAACTGAATGGGGCAGAAGGGAAAGTTTGCAAAGAATATAAATATAAATCCTTCCATTTCCCACCGTTCAGTTTAGCATGGGAAAAGCAAAGACCCGGTGGGGGGAAGGGGGAGAATACGAGAAACCCCCTTCAGGCACCTCAAAAGGGGCAAAGACCTCACTCCTTTCGGGCTCCATAAACCAAGAAAAGCGTGTTGAGGTTCTCTAACCAGTATCCTTTGCTGTTCCTCACCTACAGACAGAAATCTTGCCAAACCAAAGCAGGCTATTTGCACCATAAAACATAAGGCTTGGGCAGGGGTAGGCAACCTCGGCTCTTTTATGACTCATGGACTTCAACTCCCAGAATTCCTGAGTCAGTCAGCCCTAATAAGCAGGCATATACATAGAATGAAGGCTACTGCTAAGCTTGTAAGCCGCCCTGAGTCTTCGGAGAAGGGCGGGATATAAATGGAATTTTAAAAAAAAAAGAGCCGAGGTTGCCTACCCCTGGGCTTGGGGAACTGTGAAGGAGGAGCTGTCTTCACCCTCATTCTCACACAGAAACTATCCAAACTGTGTTGTCTCTTGCTGCTCTGGAACATGATTCCCCTCCCTCCTGGGAATCCAGACCGCAATCCACCACAGGGACCTCTGGATCCTGGTCCAGAAAGGCAGAAACCCAAGGCGGGTCAGGAAGAGAGTCCCGAGAGCCAAGACATCTGGGGGCAGCTCCTGAGCCAAGAGAGATGGACACCCCCGGGCTGGGCAGCCATCTCCCAGGGGGGCTTCAGTCTGCAGCAGGCAGGACAGCTGGGTTCAAGATGTCAACGGCCTGTTTCCATCCTGGATTCTAGGATGACTAAAGACAGAACTGAGGGAAAGGTTCTGACACCATCACAGCAGCATCGAGCATGTACTGAGTGACCCAGAACTCTGCACCAATTACATTTTTAACCAGTATAGAGTCGTGGTGCCGCAGCGGTTAGAATGCAGCATTGCAGGCTGACTCTGCCCACTGCCGGCAGTTCGAGTCTCACTGGCTCAAGGTTGGCTCAGCCTTACGTCCTTCCGAGGCCGGTAAAACAAGGACCCAGATTGTTGGGGGTAAAGTAGGCCAACTCTGTAAACCGCTCAGAGAGGGCTGTAAAGCGGTATAGAAGTCTAAAAGTGCCAAATGCTATTTCCTGTGTTTTCCAAACTTTACAGATGATATTTGCAAATCACAGACTGCTTTGAAGGTAACCCAATGTTTCCCCGTGTCAATTATTCCCCAGGGTTCATCAGTGTAAAACCTAAAGGGGGAGTCCTCTGTCGGGAGCTGCATGGATACGTCCGCGTAATTTTCTGGGCAGTGATAATTTTTCAGTCTGTTAGGCCCTGCCAGCTTCTGAGGTTCTCTCAATCTGCCCCCGGGGCTAAAATCAATGTCCTTTTTCCAATGATTTGCTATTAAAGGTTTAAGAGCCCCATCCAACATTTAACTCTGAAGAAGTCCCACCGAGCCAGATGGACTTACTTCTGAGTAAGGTGAGTGCTGGTTGCCTCTCCGGAGCCTGGAAGGGGGTCCAGAGGTCAGCTAAGGGGGCGGAGGAGGCAAGGCAGGCTGGCCAGGCCCTCATCCGGGAGGGCTGTGCAGACTGTGGGCAGCCCTTCCAGAGTCACAGGATCAACCCCAGACAAAGACTGCAGGGGCAGGGGGGTGGGTGGAAACAGCTTTTCAAAGAGGAAAACCTTCTGCTCCACAAAGCAGATAAATCTTAAATCAAACAAAGCCGGAACACGAAGGAAAGCTGCGCTCTCTCGCTCTCTCTGCCATGCCCCGCCCCAGCCTTTCATCTCTCTCAACAGCAAGATCAAAAGAAAGGGGGGAGTGTCTCTCTCTCTCTCTCTCTCTCTCCCTCCCTCCCTTCTTCTTTCTCTCTCTCTCTTTCTCCCTCCCTCCCTCTCTCTTCCTAAATTGGCAGAATCTGCCCAAGTGGGGCTAGGGGGGGTCCACCTGTTATCCAAAGCACCAGAGGGCAGGACAAGAAGCCACGGAGGGAAACTCACCAAGGAGAGAAGCAACCTGGAACTAAGGAGAAACTTCCTGACAGTGAGAACAATTAACCACTGGAACAGCTTGCCACCATAAGTTGAGGGTGCTCCAACACTGGAGGTTTTCAAGAAGAGACTGGACAACCGTTTGTCTGAAATGGTATAGGGTTTCCTGCCTGAGCAGGGGGTTGGACTAGAAGACCTCCAAGGTCCCTTCCAACTCTGCCTTTCTATCTTCCGTTGTAATCTACTGCAGCCTTAAGTTCTGGGGTCTTCCCCACCCCCCGCCCCCACCCCACCGTGGCACAGCTCTTCGGCCACTCTCCTCCTGGGCTCCCAGCTGGCCCTCCCTCCAAAGGCAGGATCAGGCATTGGACTGGGGGAGGGTGTCCTGCGCCCCGCCATCCAGGCCATCCAGCCGTCTTGTCTTTCCAGGAGGTGCCCGTTCTCCAGCAGGCTTCGCAGCCCGAGGGCCCCCTCTGGAGAGGAGCAGGGCTGGTCCAAACGCTTTCTGGGGCTCCCGTGCCAGGCCCTCGCCTCCAGCACCGACAGCGGAGGGCGGAGCAGCCGGAAGGGCGGGCAAGTCACAAGGGCACAAGGCTGGCGACAGGAGGAGATCTCTCCACGGGCACTGAGCTGCTGCAAGCCAGGCAACAGCTGCAGCCGCCCCTGGATGGCTCAGGCAGCAGAACAGAACATCTGGAATCTAAGGGGAGATGGGAGAATCCATCCACAGATGCCAAGGGCAATGCCACCATCACACCGGGGAGGCCGGGCTGCAGAGACACTCCTCCCCGTGGCTTCCTGCAAGAGTCAGACTGGTGCCCCCGCTTGGCATCAAAGCCCTGGGGAAAAGACAAAGCCTGGCAGTGCCCCCTAATACCTGGAGAACCCCCAAACCCAATGGAGGCACAATGGAGGACGGTTACCCAGAGGAGATTTGAGTCCTTCCCGGGAGAGAGGAGGGGGTTCAAGGACCCCTCCCCACACTCACAACCAGAAGGTCCCACTTTCAAAGGGGCAGGCCTGCCTCTGGAATGCTGCAAGGAAGCCCTCTGGGGTCTTCCTTCCCCTTGAGGGAGCCAGGAAAAACAGGGACCCCCCCCCAAAAGACAAAAGGAAGGAACCGGCAATACAGTTCCTGGAGGGGGGGCAGGGAGGTGAGGAACTCTGCCAACCATCCCAAGGAAGGCATTTGCCCAGGATGGGGTAAGGTCTTCTGGCTTGGGCGGGGGGGGGGTGGACTAGAAGACCTCAAGGGGCCCTTCCAGCCCTGTGACTCTGTTTCAGCACCCTGAGCCAGGTCAGGGGAAGCTGCAGCCACCTGCTGAGCTTGGTTAATGCGTTAACCTTGATTTGCTTGCACGGTGCATTCGGATAATCAAAACACGGGGCCAAAAGTCCAGGCCAGAGCTAGGTTCTCAAACAAGGATGGCCCTGCCAGTTTGCCCCTTCTGGGTCTGTGGTGCAGATGTGTCTGAATGTGCACGACAGTGTGTGTGTGTGTGTTACTGAGTGTGAGAGGGGGGGAGGGAGGGAGAGACACAAAAAGAGAGAGAAAGAAAAAGGAAGAGAGACAGAGAATTGGAGAGTGAAAGAGAAAGAGGGAGAGAAAAATTGAGAGACAGAGAGAGACAGAGAGACAGCAACAGAAAGAAAGAGAGAGAGAAAGAGGGAAAGAGAGAGAGAGAAAGAGAGGGAGAGAGAGAGAGAGAGAGAAGGAGAGAGAGAAGCCAGGAGCTGCTTTTTCAACTCCCCAGGGCTCCCTTTGCCTGTTGTTTGCTACAACCAGCCTGGCAATGATTCACCTGGCCTTTTTTCCCCCAGAGGTTGCAGATGTGCGGCTGGCAACGGCTTCCTCTCTGGCTGGGGAGGGGCGGGAAGGCAGAGTGCCAAATTAGGGGGGAGGGGAGGGAGGCTTTCCTCGATTGGAAGCAACTGGATTACTCTGTAGGGGGGG
This sequence comes from Vipera berus, assembly GCF_964194415.1. NCBI lineage: Eukaryota > Metazoa > Chordata > Lepidosauria > Squamata > Viperidae > Vipera > Vipera berus. The sequence continues at coordinate 749,828 of NC_138207.1, read as the reverse complement.
GCAACCACTGTACCACCCTGACCTAGGATTGCCTAGGCTGGCAGCGCCAACATCCGCCCTTCTCGTGCCAGCCCAGCCGCAGCACCAGCTGGAGGTGGAGATTTTTAGCACTTTGGTGGAAACGAACGGCTGGAAAAACACTCGTTTAAGGCAGAAGGCCCCTCCGGCTTTTATCCCTTTCATTTGTTTAATTTTTCACACTTTTGAACCGCCCGCCTTCCCCAGAGTAGGCTGCAATAACCTATCGAAATATAAACACCGTCTACTTAGTCCTCAACGTACGGCTGCAGATTCAGCCCCAAATTTCTGTTGCTAAGCAAGACAGCGCCCCGTTTGACGACCTTCCTTGCCACAGGGGTTAAGCGAATCACTGCAGTTGCTAAATTGGTAAGACAGTCGTTAAGTGAATCTCGCTTCCCACTTTGACTGTGCTTGTCGGAAGGTCGCAAAAGGGGACCGGCCCCTCACCCCGGGACGCTGCGACCGTCAGAAACACGAGTCAGTTGCCCACGTGTCTGAATTTTGATCACAGGACCGTGGGGCTGCTGCCACGGCCGTTAAGTGGGAAAACTGGTCCTACGTCACTTTTTCCAGCACTGCTGTAACTCCAAAGGGTCACCAAATGAACGGTCGTAAGTCAAGGACTACCTGCATATAAAATTTTGGGGAAAAATTAGAAAAAGGCCAGGAGGATTAAACACGGCTGAAATCAGTCAAAAGGCGAAGGGGGGGGGGCTTTCAGGGCACCAGCTCCTCTGGGCTCCCCACGCCAGGAGGGGGGGCCTGCCTCACCTGTGGGGCAGGGGGAGTATTCCAGAGCTGCTTCCTCCGGCTGCAGAGGTGCATGGCTGGCGGGGGGAGAGATGTGGGGACGCCCACCCCTTCTCTCCTAGGGCCCAACTCACCCGGGAAGGCGTCTTTTTTTGGGGCCTGGGCAGCCTCACCCCTCACACATACACACACCCCAGCTTCCCCACCCCAGAGGAAGCCCTGGCATTGGCCTCTCCCATTCGGGGCAGAGCTGCCGTGGCTGGCTGTGCCGTTTCCTTTAGCAAACCATTGTTCCTTGTGATGACCGTTGTGCGGTTGTGGCTCTTTAAAATGTTATCTTTGTTTAATCTTAACGGGTTTGTGGGTCCCATCACGAACCACGATTTATGGGCTGACAGGCTTCTGGGTGCTCTGTTCAAAGGCTGCTTTGCAAACGGCCACTAACAAGCAAGGATTACCGCTTATCTCCCCCCCACCTGCCCCCCCCCAATTTTATTTTCATTGGAGCTTTTGCAAGGACGGTCTCTAAGGGGCCCACTGGCCGTATCTTGGTTATGTAGCAAACCCAGTTTTCTTCCTTTTTGAAGAGGCTCTCCTAGACCGAGGGATAGAACGCGGGCACACCTGGGCTACGCAGATGTTGTGCAGCTGGAGTCCAAGAAGGAGCTGCTCTAGTAGCACAAATCATACACACAGATCAACCCTGCGAATTTGCAGAATCACCGCAACCAAAAGAAAGACTCCGTCAACAGCCAGTTTGGCCTGGTGACTAAGGCAAGGCTTTTCAACCAGTGGTGCGCATACCACCTGTGGTACCTTGGCACCTGGCAGGTGGTACGCGACCATCCTAGGAAAGTGGCAGCAGGGGAGGGGAATGAGCTGAACCAGTGGAAGCACCGCACAAGCCTGAGCGAGAGACGGCTGGAGCTGCAGGGCTGTCGGGGCTCAGCGGAAGTGCCAGGATCAGCGCCAGGATCCAGCTGGAGTTCGGCGCTGATCCTGGTTCTTCTGCTGAGCCCAGAAGAAGCGCCGATCAGCTGGAATGTGGCAGCATCTTTCAGGGTCTTGTGACTTACATTCAGATCCTTGGCAACCGATTCCTATTTATGACGGTCACAGTGTCCCAGGGTCATGTGAAGTGACCAAAACCTGCTGCAACCACCCAGCAGATGGAGGGGGGGAAATAAAAACCAAACACCCACCCCACCCCACCCCTGCTGCCAATCCTCAACAGAAATGCTCACGACAATGAAAACCTCAGACAGGAGGAAGAGCGCCACCGGGCGGGCAGGCAGGTGTCTTGCTCGGCTGTGGCTTGGGGGGGCACTTTTTCCAGTGCCATTGTAACTTCGAACAGTCACTAAGCAAACTGTTGTAAGTCGAGGACTACCTGTACTTCATCACTTTTTTTTTTTTGGTCATCATGTTTTTGACCCCTCGCTAGGCGACTGGTAGTCCTCGGATGTCGCCATATCCTAAAAGTGGTGCAATGGGTGAAAAGGTTGAAAAGCCCTGGACTAAGGCACCAGACTAGAAAGCAGGAAAGGGTGAGTTCTAGTCCAGCCTTAGCCATGAAAGCCAGCTGGGTGACTTCGAGCTAATTACCAGGAGCCAGTGAGTTCTAGTTCCATCTTAGCCGTGAAAACCAGCTGGGTGACTAAGCCAATCACAAGGCGACAGTGAATTACAGTCCTACCTTAAGCATAAAAGCCCACTAGGTGACTTTGGGCCAATCACCAGATGACGAGTTCTAGTCCCGCCTTAGGCACCAAAGACAGCCAGGTGACTTTCAGCCAATTACTAGGAGACGGTGAGTTCTAGTTCCACCTTAGGCACCAAAGACAGCCGGGTGACTTTCAGCCAATTACTAGGAGACGGTGAGTTCTAGTTCCACCTTAGGCACCAAAGACAGCCGGGTGACTTTCAGCCTATTACTAGGAGACGGTGAGTTCTAGTTCCACCTTAGGCACCAAAGACAGCCGGGTGACTTTCAGCCAATTACTAGGAGACGGTGAGTTCTAGTCTCAACTTAGGCACCAAAGACAGCCGGGTGACTTTCAGCCTATTACTAGGAGACGGTGAGTTCTAGTTCCACCTTAGGCACCAAAGACAGCCGGGTAACTTTCAGCCTATTACTAGGAGATGGTGAGTTCTAGTTCCACCTTAGGCACCAAAGACAGCCGGGTGACTTTCAGCCAATTACTAGGAGACGTTGAGTTCTAGTCCCACCTTAGGCATGCAAGCCAGCTGGGTGACTTTAGCCAGTCCCTCGCTCTCTCAGCCCCTCCCATCCCGAAGGGTGGTGGTTGTGGGAAAAATAGGAGGAGCAAGGTGTGTTGGGTATATTCAGAGCCTTCAGGTATTGGTAAAAATAATAAAGGCAGTATAGAAATTAAAATAAAGTGAATAGACAAGGACACGCCCACTCCCCAGCCGCACTGTATTATACCTCTGGGGAGACAGAACGAGGCGCCAGAACCCCGTCTTTTCAAACAAATCCAGAGGCGTCCAATCCGGCGGGTACGTTAAGGCATCTTTCCTGGGATGCCCCCACCCCTTTTAGGATCTGGCTGCACTGGGTCCTCTTGAGGCCAAAGCACTGGAAGACCAAAAACCACTTGGCACCCCAGACCCGCTGGTGAGACAAGCTGAAAGGCACCTAGAGGGCATCCAGCCCACCCCTTGTGCCCATATTCACGGAGCCATTCCTGACAGGGGAACGTCTGGCCTTGTTGGGGAAGTTCGTGCACGGGAAGGAAAGCCCACCCACCCACCCCCACCCCATAGGCACCCGGGAATATTTTTATGTATCGGTTATGACCTGGAGGGGCTGTTCTGGGGTGGGGCTTTCGGATGAAGCCTCTCTAGCATTTGAGGAAGCTTCGGGCCCTTTCAGAAAAACGGCTGAAATTTCTTCTCTAAAGACCCCCAGATTGGGCAAAGCGCTTTCCAACTTTTCCTCAGGGGGGGGAGGAAACCCCTCAAGCCCCCCCTCCAAAAAATTCCATAGTAAATGTAGCTTTCTGGCGACAGTCCAGACCTCTGGCTAGCTGCCAACTCCAGGAAAGCAGCTTTGGATTCCAAGATGGATTTATTCAAAAATATAGGTTTTCTCCCGTTTGCCCCCCAAAGGCAGCTTTTCCTGAAATAGGCGGGAATGGTGTAAAAACTCAGAAAAAGGGGGACCTGTGAGGATCCGAAGGGGGGGGTGGTGGTAAAATGTCCTAAGCAGCTTTTCCAACCATTAAAAAGTGGATATTTCTGAACGTATCAAAAATCCTCGATTTACCAGAGTTCATTTATTGACCCTTCAAAGTTACAATGGGACTGGGGGGAAAAACAGACTTAGGAATGTTTCTCACACTTACGACCGTCGCAGCATCCCCCATGGTCACGTAATAATCAAACACTTGGCAACGGACTCATACTTATGACGGTCACATAGTCCCGAGGTCATGTGATCCCCCTTTGGTGACCTTCTGACAAGCAAAGCCAATGGGGAAGCCAGATTCACTTACCGACTGCTGTGATTTACTTAATTGCAAAACAAGGACATAAAGTGAGGCGCAACTGTCCTAACAACTGTCTCGTTTAACAAGAGAAATTTTGGACTCAATTGTGCTCGTATCTTGAGGACCATCTGTAATTGGTTGGTTGGAAAAGATGCCCCAGACACTTCCAGATCCCTCCCTCCCTCCCCCCCCTTTCTCTTTCTTTCTTTCTTTCTTTCTTTCTTTCTTTCTTTCTTTCTTTCTTTCTTTCTTTCTTTCTTAAATTGAGGAGGGAGGAGGAGGAGGAGGATGACGACGACTGTGGGGTCCTCTGAGGTTGGTTGTTTTCCGGCAAATGTTTCAGGATCCAACGAGGCAACATCATCAGTGCTCAGAGAGCACCAAGGACAGGATTCAGAAACACAAGGTTCACAGGACCTGGGACGCCCAGATGAAACAGATTCAAGGATGACTGACCCGGGTAGTCCAGTTCACACAACCTGCTCAATAAAAGCTGAACCACAAACGACCCAGTCGGAGCCGGCATCTCTGATCCAACAACAAAAGATGGACAGAATCAGGGCGAGCCCTCCGCCACCTTGCCCAGAGTGACGCATCCCGGGCCCACCCATTCAGGATCCCCTCACACAAAGAGGGTCCTGAAAAGTCACCCGGGGCATCCAGCCAAGCAGGCAAAGATCGCAACCACAGGTTGTCGCCCTGCAAAGTCTGCCAGACTTTCTTCCTGTTCCAGCTTGGAGTTTTTCTGAATCGTCAGCTACAGTTAATCAGTGGATAAAGCCCACCCACCTCCTTCGCCTGTGGCAGATTAAAGACCACCACCCCGCCCCCATTTTGGAAAACAGGAGCCAGGACAGCCAACTACAGAACCCCCATTTCTGGTTTTCCAAAACTGGAAGGCAACCGATCCACTCTGCACCGTGCGGGCGGATCCCCACAGCTTCTTCGCTGCCCCCATTAAATTGCCGGTTCGATTCCCACCCCAACGCAGCCAGTTGCACACATCTACAAAACCGCGGGCGACAAGGCAGCTTTGGCAGAATCCACGCAGGGGCGGGGCGGGGCACAGAGGCTTGGAAGGGTTCCCGGTGGGCTGCGAGGTGGGGGGGGGGTTGGAGACGGCGAGGAACCCGGCGGCGCGACTCAACCTGCGGCTGGCTCCCCGCGAGTCTCCGCCCGGACCGCCGCGCCGCGCCCGGCCACCCAGGAAGCCGCCAGGCAGTGACAGCGCGGGCGGGGTCGGAGCTTCCCCCACCGCGGGCAACCGGGGGTCTCCATCCCCCTTTCCCCCCCCCAGGTCAGCAGGGGACCTGTTTGAAGTGCAGGAATGTCCTCCCCCTCCCCTCCCCTCCCCTCCCGCCGCGGCGCTGCCTTTGTCTGCGGCGCATCGGGCCAGCCGGGCGGGGCGGAGGCGGCCCCCGCCGACCGCAGCCCGGGGCGGGGCGGGTGCAGGCAGGGACCGGGGGGGGGGGGCGGCCGGTGCCGGGCGCCGCCAGGCGAGAAGGGTCCCCGCGCTGCCCCCCGCCGCCAGCCCCGGCGAGCCCGGCCCCGCAGGCTGCAGCTGGGCCGGCGGGGAGGGCTGGAGCTCGGCGGCGCGCAACAGGCCGGCCGGAGCCTCTCTGGGGCGGCGGCGGCGGCGGCGAGGCCGGGCTCCGGCCCGGGAAGCCCCCGCCGGCAGCCGAGGAGGGAGGCCGGGGCGGGCGCGGCTCACCCAGCATGGAGAAGATGAAGTCCTTGGCGGTGTGGATCTCCAGGGCGCGCTGGTCGTCGTACTCGCGCTGGTCCTGCCGGGCGAAGTCCTGGATCAGCCGGTTCAGCTCCTCCAGGCGGGCGCCCGAGCGGAAGTCCAGCTCCGGGAAGGCGGCGGCCGCCCGCGCCGGCCCCAGCGACCCCCCGGCCCCGCCGCCGCCGGCGTTGGCGGCCGAGCAGCCGGCCTTGGAGGCGAGAGGCGGAGCGGCCATCTTCGCGCGAAGCCCAGCCGCCCCCGCCCGCCCGCCTCCCCCTGCCCGCCCTTCCGCCCGCCCGCCTGCCTGCTTGCTGCCTCCGCCGGCGAGGGCGGCGCCGCCGGGCCGGGCGGGGAGGAGGGAGCGAGCCGGCTCAGCCTGGATGCCCGCCAGGGAGCGGCCGGGGCGGCGCGCGGGTCCCGCGGCGGGCCGGGCGGGGCCCCTCGGAGGAAGCGCGCGGCCGGCGGCTGCGGGAGGGGGGGCACTGCTGGAGCGGGGCCGCGCGGGGCGAGGCCGTCCCGGGAGCCGCTCCCTCCCGAGAGGACCGACCCGGCGAGGGGGGCGGCGGCGGCGGAGGTCTCGCCTGGCCCGGGATCCCTTTGGGGGCCCACCTGGCCAGCTCGGGCTCTGGGCCGGCGGAGGAGGGGGCTACCTCGCTCTCCAGGTGCGCCGTGTGAATGTGGGGTTCGGTGCGGACGCCCCTTTTTTGAGCCGGGGAGCCCCACGCCCCACCGACCCCCTCTGGCCCTTTGTTCCTCGTTTTTCTCCAACAATGGGGCAAGAGGGGGGTGCGTTGCAGAAGCTCCCCTGCGCGCCAGCCCTGGGACAACCCCAGGTGTGTGGCCACCGCTGGGTCAGTCCTTATGGGGGGAGGGTTGCAGAGTGCAAAGTGCTCACCTTGAACAGGGAAGGGGGATAGCCCCCCTTGGGCCCATCAGCACTGTGGTCCATCATCTGCTCTCCAGGTGAACAGCGGCCTTCAAAATGGGATGACTCACCAGTCATAACTAGATAAGATAAGATAAGATAACCTTTATTGTCATTTTTTTTTACTGCGGGCACAACGGCACACATCAAAAATGAAATTTAGTTGCCCGCTCTCAAAGTGGAACACATACATGACGCACACCTAACCTTACTATAGACAACCTCTTATGGCGACGGCGTCTTCGGACCGCTTTGGTGGCGAAGAGGACGACCGGGGGTTATCTTACCGGAGCAAGGATGACATGGGGCTCCTGCATCTTGTATCATCTTCGAACTGTTTTTGCAGTGACGCCGGTGGTTCAGACTATCTTTTTACTTTGGCCTGCCTTCCCTCTTTGCCTTGGACACACTTTTTACCATCTGCCTGCCTACCCTCCCCCCTCTCCCTTTGGATTTTTGACACACCTGGGTTTCGGCCACGGTGGGAGAGTGGCTGGACTTCTCCATTTGCAACCTCATAAAGGTGGGAGCTCTATGGGGTTTGCCTACCCAGAGGATACCTGGTCCACCCCCAGGAACGGAGTCTCAACCCGTCGTGAGAGGGCGGGGAGCGGCCTGTCTCTGGGGGCACCCAACTGAGTGGCAGTGAAGTTGGGTGGGGATCCAGTCATCTGTCTTTATGTTCAATCCTCCCATGGACAATTAAGGGATGCCTATCCTGGACTGACTGGACTTTTTTAGACTCATGCGGCAGTATACGAGCACGGACTTGTACGCCCTCAGGGGTGCCCCCCTCTCCTGGGTGCGACCCGCCTCCTTAAACATTTCTAACCTCGATGACGGGCCCGAGTTTTGGGTCTCTGAGAGATGGCTGGGCAGGGGCAGGGGCCATCAATGTAAATCTAGAAAGCCTCTGATTATCTTTTTATCAAAAAATTTTATAGGGCTAGGGAGTGGGGTGGGAGATAGGGGTTGTCTGGCTATGGGGGGTGGCCAATCAACCATGGTTCAGGCCAGACTTGGGTCTGACTGCACGGGGGGAGAACAGGGTGGCGTTGTCGCCGGGGCTCATGAGCGGGTCGTGGGATTATCTATTCCCACGACGGGGAATGGCAGCAGGATAGACAGGGAATGGCAGCAGGATAGACAGGGGGCCGTATCGCTACCGGGAGGGCCGTCTCCACTACTTGCAAGCGGTGAGGCACTCCGACCCTCTGCTTCTTCCCCGAGATCCCGGGAGCGAGGATGTTCAGCCTCCTGAGCTCCGGCTGGTGTACCTGAACGCCAGGTCCGTGGTTAACAAAGCTCCCCTCGTTAGGGATTTAGTTGAGGGTGAGCATGCGGACCTGGCTTGCATCACGGAGACCTGGTTGGGCCCAGAGGGTGGGGTCCCTTTGGTTGACCTCTGCCCACCAGGCTTCCGGGTGCTACACCGGCCACGAGCTCATGGTAGGGGTGGGGGAGTGGCGGTTACCATTAGGGAGACCTTATGTCCGCGGGAGTCCACCGTTTCTCAGATAGTCGGGTGTGAGTCTCTCTTTGTGAGATTTGGTTCTGGGGCGCAGTTGGGCTTGCTACTGGTGTACATTTCGCCTAGTCGCACAGCGGCAGCCCTGCCCGAGCTGCTCGATATCCTCTCGGGTTTGGTGGTTGAGTTTCCCAAACTTATAGTTTTGGGAGACTTCAATCTACCATCCCTGGGAGGTGCATCGGAGCTAGCTCGGGAGTTCATGGCTTCCATGACGGCCATGGACCTGACGCAAGTAATTTCAGAACCAACTCATGAGGGAGGCCACACCCTTGACCTGATTTTTTTTATCTAGACGGTGGTTGGATGATCTTGGTGGGGGCTCTCCATTTATTATGCCCCTGTCATGGACCGATCATCATCTCCTGCGGCTGGTCTTCCGTTTTGCCACCCCCCGCCGTGGGGACACGGAACCAATTAGATGGTACCGCCCCAGACGCTTAATGGATCTTGATAGATTCCAAGCGGCGCTGGGGTCCCCACCTGCCTCCATTGCTCACAGCTCGGCGGATGCCTTAGTGGAAGCCTGGGAAAGGGCAGCCACTGAGGCACTTGACCGGGTTGTACCCTTGCGGCCCCTGACCCGGCGCAGATCCCAGCGAGCTCCATGGTTCTCCGCGGAGCTCCGGGAGATGAAGCGTCGGAAACGGGGCCTAGAGAGCTGTTGGAGGTCTAGCCGATCCGAACCCGACCGGTTGCGGTTAAGAACCTATATTAGGTCTTATCTCGCAGCGATGAGGGTGGCGAGGTGTAATTACTTCTCCACCCTCATCGCGTCCGCAGATAATCGCCCGGCCGCCCTGTTCAGGGTGACTCGCTCACTTCTTAATCAGGAGGTGAGGGAGGACCCCTTGCAGGGTCGTGCCGAGGAATTTAGTCAACATCTGTCGGATAAAATCGCTCGGATTCGGACCGGTTTGGACTCCAACTGGGCGGAGTCAGGCGATCAGGACACGGGCGGTCTTGTCAACGTTATCTGGGAAGAGTTTGACTCTGTGACCCCTGATGAAGTGGACAGGATTATGGGGAGGCTGAGCTCCTCCACATGTTTGTTGGACCCGTGCCCTTCCTGGCTGGTTTATGCAGCTAGGGAGAGGACACGAGGCTGGCTCCAGGCGGTTATATCTGCTTCCTTGAGTGAGGGCTATTTCCCCACCGTCTTGAAGGAGGCGGTGGTGAGACCTCTCCTCAAGAAGCCAGCCTTGGACCCGGCTGTTTTGAACAACTTTCGTCCAGTCTCCAACCTTCGCTTTCTTGCGAAGGTTGTTGAGAGTGTGGTGGCGCATCAGCTCCCTCTGGTCCTGGATGAAGCGGATTATCTGGACCCCTACCAATCGGGTTTCAGGCCCGGGTACAGCACGGAGACGGCATTGGTCGCTCTGGTGAATGATCTCTGGAGGGCTCGGGACAGGGGATATTCCTCTGTCCTAGTCCTATTAGACCTCTCGGCGGCTTTCGATACCATCGACCATGGTATCTTGCTGCGGCGTCTTAGGGGATTGGGAGTGGGAGGCACAGTTCTTCAGTGGTTCTCCTCCTATCTCCTGGGACGCTCGCAGTCGGTGTTGGCAGGGGGGCAGAGATCGGCCCCTAGGTCTCTCGTTTGTGGAGTTCCTCAGGGGTCGGTTCTCTCGCCTCTCCTGTTCAACATCTATATGAAACCGCTGTGTGAGATCATTCGTGGTTTTGGAGTTGGGTATCATCAATATGCCGATGATACCCAACTTTTCTTTTCGACCCCAAACCACCCCAGTGATGCCCTCGCTGTGATGTCCCGTTGCCTGGAGGCGGTTCGGGTCTGGATGGGGAGGAACAGACTTCAACTCAACCCTGACAAGACTGAGTGGCTGTGCATTCCGGCATCCCGGGACATTCCAAATGTTCCATCTCTTTCTATGGGGGGTGAGCTCTTACCCCCCGTGGATAGGGCTCGCAACTTGGGAGTCCTCCTAGATTCACGGCTTACCCTGGAAGATCATATAGTGGCCGTGACTAGGGGGGCTTTCGCCCAGGTTCGCCTGGTGCGCCAGTTGCGGCCCTATCTGGACCGGGATGCCCTGTGCACGGTCACTCATGCGCTCGTGACCTCTCGCCTTGACTACTGTAATGCTCTCTACATGGGGCTTCCCTTGAAGACCACTCGGAGGCTCCAACTGGTACAGAATGCGGCCGCGAGAGTTGTCTTGGGAGTTTCCCGGTACTCCCATGTTACACCTTTGCTCCGCGAGCTGCATTGGCTACCAGTTGTCTTCCGGGTGAGGTTCAAGGTCTTGGTTATGATCTTTAAGTCCTTACATGGCTTGGGTCCGGAATACCTCGGGGACCACCTGCTGCCGGCGTCAACTCCCCTCCGCCCAGTACGTGCCCACAGAGAGGGCCTCCTCAGGGTGCCTCCGGTCAGGGAATGCCGACTGGCGGCCCCCAGGGGGAGAGCCTTCTCTGTGGGTGCCCCGGCATTATGGAACCAACTGCCGGTGGAGCTCCGGATGGCATCAGACCTCCGAACTTTCCGTCGTGGCCTGAAGACCCACTTATTTGAATTAGCTGGTCTGGCCTGACGGGGGATTTGGGTTTTAAATTGTTGTTTTAGAATTGTATTACTGTTTTAACTGGGCATTGATTTAATCTTTTTTTTAACTTTTGTATTGTATTGTATTGTTATTTATATATGCCCTGTGAACCGCCCTGAGTCCCTAGGGAGAAGGGCGGTATACAAATTAAATAAAACTAAACTAAACTAAACTAAACCTATGTATAGACCCACACCCCTACATGTACATGACAATAAAATATGAAATGCTGTCCATCTTGAATATATGACGGAAGGAGGAAGCTTGCGAGTTCACAAGGTTAATGCTGTACGGAATGAAACTATGGCTGAATCGGGATGTTCTGCTCCGGATACCACGGAGCCCCCTCCTCCCAGAAGGGAACAAGGAAAACAGGTTGTGGAGAGGATGCGAAGTGTCCCAGACAATCTTGCGGACCCTCCTCAAGCGTCGCTTCTGTGCTATGCCCATCCTCACCACTCTGCACCGCCTTCCTGTCCGAAGCAGGGATGCTCCCAAACCAGACTGATGCTGTGTGACGGGAGGCTACAGGTGGACATTGCGCAGGGTCAACAAGCTACAAAGCGGAGGAGGCCTGGGGAGTGTCAGAGGGAAGACCCCCGGGGAAGCCCACTTGGGGAACCACTGGCTGGACCGGGCAGTCACCCCTGAGAAGGAGGCTGGAGCCTGGTCAAGGAAGGGTGTCCTTAGTTGTTATTTTTATTTATTTATTATTCGTTTGTCTGCAAAATTTGTTAGCTGTCCATCTTGCCGCACAGTAACTCCGGGCGGCTTGCAATATTAAAAGGTAAATCTGTGCAATTTATAATAAATGAATACAATGTAGGTAGTCCTTGATTTACAACAGTTCATTTAATGACCATTTGAAGTTATAACAGCACTGGAAAAAGTGACATGGCCGTTTTTTACACTTATTCTATATACGTATGCATAATACAAATATTAATGAATAGAATAGAATAGAATAGAATAGAATAGAATAGAATAGAATAGAATAGAATAGAATAGAATAGAATAGAATAGAATAGAATAGAATAGAATAGAATATAGTAGAATTACAGAACAGAATAAAATTACAGAATAGAATTACAGAAAAGAGAAGAGAGGAGAGGAGAGAGGAGAATAGAATTACAGAATAGAATAGAATGGAATGGAATGGAATAGAACAGAATTACAGAATGGAATAGGAATAGAAATAGAAATAGAATAGAGTCGAGAGGGACCTTGGAGGTCTTCCGTTCCATTCCATTCCATTCTGTCTATTCTGTTCTGTTCTATATTCTATTCTGTTCTATATTCCATTCTATTCTACTGTATTCTAAAGTAATTAGGAAGTGAGGGCTTGGCAGCACAAGGAAACAGCAGCCATCAACTTAATAGCCATCCATCCACACCCCAATCAACAACTGAAAAGCCACATGCAGCCAGGGGGCACCCCATAAACGCTACGCGTGGAACAGCCCAAAGGACACAGGCTGGAGAGAGAGAGCTTCCCGGACTTGATAAGCTGGTGATAAATCAGCACCCCGTTGACTGAACAAGGTTGTGAGACTCTTCTTGCAGTGCTGAACTCCAAGTGGTCACTGAATGAGTGGCTGCTAGTGGTTGGCTACCTGTAAGCCACTCGTCCTAATTGCCAGGGTCCCCGAGGAGGGCTGGGCCAGACCAAAGCCGGATGCATGGATAAGCCGTGAAATCAATTTGGGTAAATAGCAATTAGCTGCATTAACTCAGCTTTGAGATTTAATATTTTGAGATGCTTATGTTCTTCTGAAGTTCATCACACAGGACATCTGTGCAAAGAAAATGGATTTTCTGGATCTTGCTAATATCCAAAAGACAGACTCTTCAGCCCTGGAAAGACGAAGCTTCGGGTATTCTGCACTCCGAAGAAGTGATAAATATAAATTAGCTGTGGATGAATATAATGAATTATGACTTCCGTTGCAGTCCGAGCTGAAGAAGCTTCTTGGATGAGAAGCAAAACGTCTTCAAAGAAAAACAAGGAAGTCCAGCACACACACACACACACACACACACACACACACACACACACACACACACACGTACCTTTTAAAATAATCTTGTGTGTTTGTTTTCCTTGGGTTTTTTTGTAATATTTAGTTAAAGAAATAAAAAGGCTCAGGAAAAAAAGAAGCTCTCGTCGGGCCCTATTTTTGGTGTCAACGTCTCTGGAGTGCAAAGGAATTAAAGGAGCAGGGGGAGGAATGGGGGGGAGGGGCATGGGGGGGCATGAAAAGGCACATAGCGAGGATGACATCCAAGGCTTCTTCTGGCTGTTTCAGGTCTTTCATGCCCCCCCCCCCCCGCAGGGTCCCCGGATTCGTTCCAAGCTCCGGAAAATGCGGAACTGTTTTCTCTTTTAATTCTGGCTTCTTCTGTGAAAGTTCAACTGTGTTGGCTGGATGCCCAGTGCCAACTCTCTGGCCTTCTCTGGCAGAACAAAGGCCCAGGGTGGCACAGCCCAAGTCGCCAGGGACACCCGCCGGAGGCACAGGCCTCCCCCACCCCCACCCCACTTTCTCTGATCCCCTTCCTCCATTCCTCCCTCCCTCCTCTTTCCTTCCTTCCTTCCTCCTTGTCTCCTTCGTCTTTCTTTCCTCCCTCCCTCTCATTTTTCTTTTTCTTTCTTTCTTCCTTCCTCCCATTCTCTCTCATTGTTCCTTCCTGTTTCTTCTTTATCTTCCTTCCTTCCTTCCCCCTCCCTCCTTCCTACCCCTCCCTCCATGCCTCATCTTTCATTCCCTTCTTCCTCCTCCCTCCCTCCCTCCCTCCCTCCCTCATCTTTCCCCTTTCTTCCTTCCACCCTTCCTCACGCTTCTTTCCTTTCTCTTCCTTTGTTCCTCTCTCCTCCCTCCCTTCCTGAACTGAGCTTGAGGTCTGTGTGTTGGGGGGGGGGAGAAAGGGGCTGCAGTGGGGCTGCAGGAGGCTTTGGGGCAGAGGAGCCCTCTTAGCCGGTCTCTTAGGGGCCAAACAGGGATTCTGGCATCCACTAATTACCTCGGAGACAAACCCAAAAGCGACTCGCACCCACGGCCACGCGTGAATGCGCCCTGGCCGCTGCTCCTCCGCCTGTCCGCCCGTTCCTCCTTAGTTCCGAGGGGGCCACCGGGTTGGGGGGGCCGCCTTGATGGGCTGCCAAAGCCTTCCCGGCCTCTGGTTCCTTCTGCCAGCGGACCTTTTAAAGCGGCTGCGTATAAATAATCAAGTAGATTTTTCTGCTCCTGCGAGACGCGAATCCGCCCTTTTTCCCACCCAGGAGGGGGCCCGCCTCTCTCTGCCTCCTTGAAAGGAGAGGCCCTCGGCCCCTGGTGCTTGCCCCCCCCCCACAATGTGCCACCAAAGTCAGGGTCCTCTCCCCTCTTCTGTTCTCTAAGCCGAGTGGTCAAAGTTACGGCTAAAATATATATTTGGGTGTTTTTGTCCCTCTGTTTTGCTCCACCCCACAATACCCAGCCTTGCCCCAGATTTCTTGTCTCTAAACCAGGGGGGGTCCAGCCTTGGCAACTGGACTTCAACTCCCAGAATTCCCTAGACACACACACACACACACACACACTGCCTTTGTTTTTCTCTTTTTCTCTCTCTGTCTGTGTTTCTCTCTCACACACACTCATCTACACTAACCCAACATTAACAACAACAACAATAAAGTTGGAAGGGACCTTGAAGGTCTTATCTCTATCTCTCTTTCTCTCTTTTTTCCCCTCTCTCTGTCTTTCTCTCTCACACTCCTCTACACTAACCCAACATCATCATCATCATCATCATCATCATCAAAAGTTGGAAGGGACCTTGGAGGTCTTCTAGTCCAACCCCCTGTTCAGGCAGGAAACCCTAGCCTAGAGACCATTTCAGACCAATGGCTGTCCAATCTCTTTTTAAAAGCTTCCAGTGTTGGAGCACCCACAACTTCTGGAGGCAGGTAGTTCCACTGGTTAATTGTGCTCACTGTCAAAAAATTTGCCCGTCTCCTTCTGAACTAGGCCGCCAAACTCTCGTGTCTGGATGTAAACTCGACTCAGAAAAGTGGGTGGGCATCAGGGCCCCTTTTATCCAGATTCCTGGTTTGTTAATTTACAAAGCTGGTAGCTCTTGTTGGGATCTGGGGAAGGGGCTGTTCCGTGTGCACAGGCCCAGCTTCCTTTGTCTAGTTCACATTTTTCCTTTGTTTCCTTAACAATTTGTTTCATTTATTTATTAATTAAATTTACATTCAGCCCATTTCATTCCGCAAAGCCGTTCAACCTCCCTCCTTAGCTTCCTCCCTAAAGAATTCCTGGCTTTTGGCCCTCTCTGTTTCATGTTAGGTGATGGCCGCTTCCGTCTCGCAGGACCCCACGAGGCGGGGCTTGGCAGACTTTTGTGGAAGAAAGAAGGAAGACAATAAACACTCATACTAAATTAATTGATTTTTACTTTACTTAACAAAAACTCTCGGCTTGCAAGCACAGCCATCGTTTTATATGAAACATTACATCCCCTTAAAATATCCAATTATTTTAAATTTCTGTACAGCGTTAGTGAAAGACTTTATTCATGCCCCAGAACTATTTGCATAATTAATTATTTAGATATAGTTCAGTATTTTGCATGTGGTATAAGTGAGTTGTGTGTGTGTGATTGCGTGTGTGTGTGTGTGTGTTGTATATAAGGATGCAATTGTTATGTGAACTGCTAGAATTCAGAGCAAGGGCACGAAATGACATTTTCTTCCCAGCAATAATGCCACAAAGCACCCAGAGGGAGGGAATGGCAGGAGATATTTTTACATTCTGGTTGCACTGAACTTAGCTGGTGGTCCTCAGGTAGCAAATCCTCCTTTGCAGAGGAGCCTTTGGACCCCGGACCCCAGCCCTCTGCTCCACAGCCACGAAAGTCCTCTGCATTTCTGAGATGGAGGCTCTTTCTAATGACTCCTGCCACAGCGTGAACCTCACCATTCAGGGATTCACACAGCCACCTTGCAAAATAGGCCTGGGCAGAATTCCCAGCCATCCAGAAGGACTTCTGACCAATCCCTGGTTGGGTGCAAAGTTTGCAATGGAGGTTTGGTCTGCTGGTGAAGGCACCAGGCTAGAAACCAGGAGACGGTGAGTTCTAGTCCCGCCTTAGGCATGAAAAAGCCAGCTGGGTGACTTTGGGCCAATCACCAGGAGACAGTGAGTTTTAGTCCCGCCTTAGGCATGAAAGGTACTGGGTGACTTTGGGCCAATCACCAGGAGACGGTGAGTTCTAGTCCCGCCTTAGGCATGAAAAAGCCAGCTGGGTGACTTTGGGCCAATCACCAGGAGACAGTGAGTTCCAGTCCCGCCTTAGGCATGAAAGCCAGCAGGGTCACCTTGGGTCAATCACTCTCATTCAGCCCAACCTCCCTCGCAGGGTTGTTGTGGTAGGAAACTAGGAGGAGGACGGTGTGTTGGATATATTCCTACGCCCTGAGATGTTTATATGAATAATAAAAAGGTGGGATATAAAATAATAAATAAGGCCTGCTCCAAGGAAGGGGCCCTCTTTTCCTCCTCCCGAGAGGCATCGCGGTGGCAGCCATGGAGAAGAACCCCCCCAGAGCAGAACAGCCCCCCCCGCTTCTTCTTGATGCAGAATCGTTCAATTTATGCCCCCAAATATGTGCCGAAAAGCCGTGCTGCCATCCCTTGACCTTTGTGGCCCAGACGGGGGCAGCCGGCCGGCGGAGGGGATTCTCCCCTCCCTGGTCAGTGTTTTTGTTGCCACGCTGAAGTACAGGGAGTCCTCGACTTTCGGCTGCAGTTGAGCCCCAAATTTCTCTTGCTAAGGAAAGCAGTTGTTAAGTGGGGTTTGCCCCATTTTACGACCTTTCTCGCCCATGGTTGTTAGGTGAATCCCTGCAGCTGTTAAGTTAGTCACACGGTTGCTAAGTGAATCTGGTTTTCCCCCTTGAATGGAAATATAATTTGCCTTTTTGCACGCCAACTAATCACGTGTGTTGTCCTTACGGACAAGAAGTGGGGACTGTGGGA
The DNA here is from genome assembly GCF_964194415.1 of Vipera berus. Classification (NCBI taxonomy): domain Eukaryota; kingdom Metazoa; phylum Chordata; class Lepidosauria; order Squamata; family Viperidae; genus Vipera; species Vipera berus. The sequence goes on along the minus strand of NC_138207.1, from coordinate 732,773 downwards.
AATGAAAATATAGCCCCCTCCTCATATAACAAGATAAGGCTGGAGCAAACATGACGTAGGCCCCACAGAAGTGATTTAAAACAAAGCTTTGCCTTGAACTCTTATCTTGTTTCACCATGAAGAAGTATTATTTGTAATCTGCTGAGCTATGTGCAATATGAAATAGCAAAGTAGGAAGTTTTGTGCATATTTGGAACATGAGTATTGCAACTGTGGGAAAAGAGGAACTGAAAGTAGCAGATGGATAGAGGTTTCAGATGTACACGGGTGTATGTGGAAAATGCTGGTCAGCACAAAAGAAGGAGGAACTGATTTTGCAAGATGATGAGTACCTGTGGATGATCGTTGGAAGAAAGGTATAAAAATGTTAGTTTAAGTCCAGCTCAGGGCCATTGGCCTATAGCTGTCCTTTAGAGTTTGCTATGCCATACGGACCTCATTGCAATGGGTTGTTAATGTAAGTGATGTTGTGTTATTATGCCTGCTATGCTCTAAATCATTAGGCAAATAAACCTCTGAATCTTAAAGTAAGAATTATTGTTTTGTGTTGCTGTCTCTTGTCTTCAACAACGCTAAACATGACCCCAGCTGGAATCCCATTCAGAGCCGGCCCTCCCAAGGCAGGAATGTGGAGAAGGTAAACAGGCAATTTGACACTTGGGAAGAAACTGGGAGGTGGCAGAGAAATTCAGTCTGTGACTTCCTGGAAAGCAGGGCAAGACAGAATACAGAACGAATACAGGAAGGGACCTTGGAGGTCTTCTAGCCCAGCCCCCTGCACAAGCAAGAGACCCTTACAAAATCATAGAATCTCAGAGTTGGAAGGGACCTCGGAGGTCTTCTAGTCCATCCCCCTGCACAAGCAAGAGACCCTATCCCATTCCAGACAAGTGGCTGTCCACTCTCTTCTTAAAAACCTCCAGTGATGGAGCACCCTCAACTTCTGGTGGCAAGCTGTTCCCCTGATTAATTGTTCTCACTGTCAGGAAATTTCTCCTTAATTCTAGGCTGGTTCTCTCTTTGATTAGTTTCCATCCTGTAATGCATTGGCCTTTTGTATATGTTGTAAGTGTTTGCTCACGTTGCACTGCTTGCTAATTGCTTGAATTCAACTGATAAGTGCTAGTTCACGCGTATGTTTGTAACGGTTGCTAGCTGGCCCAGGCTGGTTGTCTCCAGCCAGCTAAGTAGGTCTTTGGGCGGGAAATCTCTGCTTCAAACCTATTGGTCGCCAGCTATCAGCCAACCGTATAAATAGCTGCACAGCAGCTCCCTTGTTGCTTCTGTTATGTTTGACCTTCTATAAAGCCTGTTGCTATTTTGAACCTTCTGTCTCGCTCAATGCCTGCAAGAACCAGCTACACAACACTGGCGACGAAGGTGGGATGTGCTGCTTCATCATAAGAGCCTGAAGTCACTAGGGGGGGGTGAGACCAGCACAGAGCCTGGTAAGGAACAGCGTTTCCCCCCCCCCTTTGGTCTGCCTAGCAAGCCACGCTGGAGACCACCCACCCTGAGGATCAGGCCCAGGGCCTACGAAGAAGCCAGCAGCACGAGGCAATGCGAGACATGAGCCGCGAAGACTTCTCACCATGGCGAAGGTTGGAAAGCTCAAAGAATTTGATGTGACACACCCGGAGAGATGGTCATCCTACATTTTGTGCGTAGTGAACTACCTACGTGCAAATCAAGTCAGCGAAGATCAGCTGAAGACCACGACCTTCCTCTGCATGTGCGGCCCAGCCACCTTCGATATTGCAGAGAACTTGGTCACCCCGGCGCCGTTGGAAACCGTCATGTATGCAGACCTAAAGAAGAAGCTGCATGACCATTTTGAACCAAAGCTTTCAGTGATAGCGTGGAGGCACGCCTTCAAACAACGTGGACAACAACCTGGTGAGCTGGTGACAGAATTCATCGCAGCACTTCATCAAGCTTTGCAACTCTGCAATTTCTCCAACCTAGAGGAGTGACTAAGAGACCGCTTAGTCTGTGGACTCAGGAACAGAGGGCTCCAACAAAAACTCTTTGCAAAGGAGACTCTCTCCCTTCAAGAGGCCTTAAAGGAGGTCATGGTGGATGAAGCCGCTGGAGGGGCTGTGAAGGCATTGCAGCCCTCCAAAAGCCTGCCATCAACAGAAACCATCCACCATGAGGACGCCGAATGAGTGGAAGACACCGACTCCGACCACAAAGCCGGACCCTTTCAGGGACAGTTGTTTTTAATAGTGGTCGATAGCCACTCTAAATGGTTGGAGGTGGTTCCAATTCCCAATATGACTACTGCAAGGACCATCCAGGTGTTGTGGTCACTGTTTGCAATGCATGGGCTTCCAGATGTCGTAGTCTCCAACAACGGAGCCCAGTTCACCACGTCAGAGTTCCAGGCCTTTCTCAGGGCCAATCTCATTAGGCACGCCACGTCAGCTGCTTTTCACCCGTCATCGAACAGGCAAGCAGAAAGGATGGTTCGCACAACCAAAGAGCCCCTTAAATGCATTACTACAGGGGACTGGCACCACAGGCTGGCTGACTTCTTGTTATGCCAGCATATAACGCCTTGTACGGCTACAGGCAAGAGCCCCACAGAGCTGCGCTGGGACAAGAGACTAATAACAAAACTGGACAGACTGCACCCCAATAGAGTAGCCTCTGACACAACACGTCCAAAGGCACCTAGGCATTTATTTATTTATTTTATTTATTTTATTACATTTTTATACCGCCCTTCTCCCAAAGGACTCAGTGCAGTGTACAGGGTAATAAATACAAAACAGAATACAAAAGTTAAAAACGAATTAAATAAACAGCTGGGGGACTGGGTTTGGACTTGGAACTACAAGCAAGGGCAGTTGTGGGTGCCAGCAAAAATTGTTAAAGTGTCAAGACCACTCTCCTACGAGGTGGTCCTGGAAAATGGGTGAGTCATTCGCCAACATGTCGATCAGTTGCGCCGGCGACAAATGGAGCAGTCATTGGCTCAGGACTCCCAAGGGGAGCAGACCTGGAGCCACAACCTCACACTTTAGCAGAGCAGTTCAGATGCTCTGAGACATTTTTCCCAACAGAGAACGGGGACGGGGCCATAAAAGCACTTCCCCCGATTGGACCGCAGAGGCTGGGCAGTCACCCGACCAGCAGCAGCCATGCCGATTTAGTGGCACCGTTAAACTTTGGGCTAGGCCGACCAGGACAGGCCAGCCAAAGGGACTCGAGTTGTTTTGAGTCCACCGAACCACAGAGCCCAGGTCTACCAAGCACGGCAGACGAACTGGTAGACCGGGAGATTCCGGCAACCCCTCGACACTCTGAACGAGCCCAAAGCCCGCCCAAATATCTTCAAGATTTTGTAACCAAATGATTGTGTGTCCCATCCAGGGGGAACGGTGTAATGTATTGGCCTTTTTCTATATGTATAAGTGTTTGCTCATGTTGCACTGCTTGCTAATTGCTTGAATTCAACTGATAAGTGCTAGTGCACATGTATGCTTGTAACGGTTGCTAGCCAGCCCAGACTGGTTGTCTCCAGCCGGCTAAGTAGGTCTTTGAGCGGGAAACCTCTGCTTCAAACCTATTGGTCGCCGCCTATCGGCCAACCGTATAAATTGCTTGTTGCTTCTGTTATGTTTGACCTTCAATAAAGCCTGTTGCTGTTTTCAACCTTCCGTCTTGCTCAATGCCTGCAAAGAACCGGCTATACAACACATCCATTGCTTCTTCAATCAATCAATCAATCAATCAATCAATCAATCAATCAATCAATTCTCCTGTCTTCTGGTGGTTTGGGAAATAGGTGGATAGGTGGATGGGGAGGAGGGGGCGAGATTTGCCTCTTGTGGCAGCTTTGGGGTTACCCAGCCAGGCCAGGTTCTCCCTGGAAAAGAGGAAATCCACCTTCGCTGGTCAACCTGGGTCCCTGGTGACCCTGGTGGTCCGTCGGCTTTGAAGGGGTCTCCTGGGACAAACACGCCCCCCCTCCTGCGTGGCTGAATCAGGCCACATAAAGGCTGGGCATTAAGCTTGCTTAATGCTCAATGTTGCTTCAGTGTTCAGGGCTTTGGGCATTGTGTGACCCGGCCCGCCTGGAGAGTCGTGCCCTGTTTTAATCCAGTAACAGGATTAAGCTTGTGGCCAGGAGGTGAGACTGGACAAGGACAGGAAGTGCAAGAGGAAAATGCGATTGTGTGTAGGCACGTGTGTGTCTGCGAGTGTGCACGTCTGTGTGTTTGTGCAAGTGTGTCAGAGAGAGTCTGTGTTTCTGGGTCTCTGGGTGTACAGGTGACCACAACTGAGTCCCAAATTTATGTTGGTAGGTGAGATGGTTGTTAAGTGAATTTTGCTTCATTTTACAACCTTCCTTGCCACAGTTGTTAAGTGAATCACTGTGGTCGTTAAGTTGGTCACATGACTGTTAAGTGAATCTGGACTTTGCTTGTCAGAAGGTCGCAAAAGGGGATCACCTGACACACACACCCCGGGACGCTGTGACCGTCATAAGTATGAGTCAGTTGACAAGCATCCGAATTTTGATCGCGAGACCATGAGGATGCTGGGATGGTTGTAAGTGTGAAAAACAGTCATAAGTCACTTTTTTCAGCGATGTTGTGACTTTGAACAGTCACTAAATGAATTGTTGTAAGGCGAGGACTATCCACGTTTCTGGATTTCCGAACAGGATGGTGGAAACTTCTCAGCAAATTTATTTGGTAACTTTTGGCTGCCCAGGGAAGACTGAGGAGGCACCCCTTGCTTACAAGAAAAAAGACTATCAAGGGGGAAAAAATCATTTCTTCCAGTTTTGGAAAAGTTACATTTGTTTGTTTGTTTGGGAGCCACCCAGAGTTGGCTGAAAGAGGGCTGGCTGTATAAACATTTTAAACCAATAAAAGAAAATAAACATGCTAAAAGAGTTTCTTGTTCGGTGTGTGCCTTGTCCACAGCTGTGTTGAGTGATGTAACCAGGATGGGAAAATGGAGACCTTCCCCTGTCATGACCCGGGCAGGCAGAAATATTGGATGGGTGAAAACAACAGGCAGGGAGAGAGAGAGAGAGAGAGAGAGAGAGAGAGAGAGAGAGAGAGAGAGAGAGAGAGAGAGAGGGAGGGAGGGAGGGAGGGAGGGAGGGAGGGAGGGAGAGAGAGAGAGAGAGAGAGAGAGAGAGAGAGAGAGAGAGAGAGAGAGAGAGAGAGAGAGAGAGAGAGAGAGAGAGAGAGAGAGAGAACCCAGATTGCAGCCTGAAAGCACCATGCCCAACGAGGCTTGTCACACTTACTTATGCCCACCCCCCTCGGTGTGTGTGTGAGAGAGAGGATGGATTGCGATGATGATGATGATGATGGGGAGGAGGAGGAGGAGGAGGAGGAGGAGGAGGAGGAGGAGGACTGTGGGGTCCTGGGTGTTCTCTGAGCTTGGTGGTGTTTGTTGCAGACATTTCATGACCCAATTAGGGAACCGCATCAGTGCTAGATGGTTGAGAGTTTGGAAGGAGGAGGAGGAGGAGGAGGAAGAGGATCCAACCTTGAACTAAGGAGAAACTTCCTGACAGTTAGAACAATTAATCAGTGGAACAACCTGCCTCCAGAAGCGGTGAATGCTCCAACACTGGAGGCTTTTGGGGGTGGGGAAGAGATTGGAGAACCATTTGTCCAGAAAACAGGGTTTCTTCCTTCAGCAGGGGTTGGACTGGAAAGCCTCCGATGTCCCTTCCAACTCTTTTATTCTCTTATTCTGTTATCGTTTAGAATCAGCTTTAGAACAGGGCTGTCCATGCTGGCTGAGGAATTCTAGGAGTTGAAGTCCACAGGTCGGAAAGGGGCCAAATTTGGACAGCCTGGCTTTAGGACGATGCTGTCATGGGGAATATAGTAATCAGCTTTACTCGGAGAGCAGTCAGTCGGTGCTATTACGCTTCTGAGGCTTGTTTCTGGGTGATCTGTTGCAGTCGTTGGGATCTCAGGAGGCTGGTTTTTCCTTGGGAAATAATTGGGAATATCTTCCTCTGGGGAATTTGATAATATCCCTCCTGGACGGCTGCAAAAATCTTTGCTTGCTTTGAATTCTTCCATGTAGTGTAGTAACTTGTCTTAGTGGTTGGTACAAGGAGAACGCACAGGAGGGAGGCACAACGTGAGGTGTCTAATTTAGATGGAAGAAGAGCAAAAATAACATTTATTATTCCACTTTCAAAGGTCAGCTGAAATTTGCATTGTCCTAAATTTAATTCAGCCTTGAGAAAGTCAAACCTCAGCTGACCGTTTTGAGCTGAACAATAGATGTTATTTTTGTTATTCTCGTTTCTAAACATGACACCCCAGGCTGCTATTTTAGTAAATGATCTGGCTGACGATAAACTCATGTTTCGAGCTCTATTTAGGTTTCTTTAGACGAGAGAAATGCAAATTTGTAATAACCTTTAGAAGATCCTCAGACTTGGCTTAGGGAATATTTGCTAAGATTACAATTATTTAGGAATATGATGGAAGTGAATGTTCAGAGATTTTTTATCCTGGCCAAAAAAGTTACTGCACACCTAGTAATTTCAAAAGATTATACTTCTATTGTTTCCTTTCTGCACTGGGTGGGACTGTTGTTTACAGAAGTCTGGAGGCAAACTCTGGGGGAAGATCTAGAACTTCACCCTCTTCTTGCACCCTCCATCTCTTCCGGCATTTGGTCTAGTCCAGGGGTAGGCAACCTTGGCCCCCTCATGACTCGTGGACTTCAACTCCCAGAATTCCTGAGCCAGCATAGCTCAGCTTGGAAACCTCTCCCTTTCCCCTCAGCATGGCTGGTTCAGGAATTCTGGGAGTTGAAGTCCATGAGTCATAAAAGAGCCGAGGTTCCCCACCCCTGGCTCTAGTGGTTAAGAGACTGGGAGACAGTGACTTCTAGTCCTGCCTTAGGCATGAAAGCCGGCTGGGTGACTTTGGGCCAATCAGCAGGAGACAGTGAGTTCTAGTCCCGCCTTAGGCATGAAAGCCATCTGGGTGACCTTGGGCCAATCAGCAGGAGACGGTGAGTTCTAGTCCCGCCTTAGGCATGAAAGCCATCTGGGTGACCTTGGGCCAATCAGCAGGAGACGGTGAGTTCTAGTCCTGCCTTAGGCATGAAAGCCATCTGGGTGACCTTGGGCCAATCAGCAGGAGATGGTGAGTTCTAGTCCCGCCTTAGCCATGAAAGCCAGCTGGGTGACTTTGGGCCAATCAGCAGGAGACGGTGAGTTCTAGTCCTACCTTAGGCATGAAAGTTGGCCGTCTCTCAGCAGCAGACCTGACTGGGTTGCTGTTGCTGTGGGGAAAATAGGAGGAGGAGAAAGTATTAGATATGTTCACCACCTTGAGCTATTTATAAAAATAATAAAGATGGGATTGAAATAAATAAAATGACCTCTAGAGGCCTCTTGGAGATGCCACCCTTACCATTACCATTGCAGAAGAACAGGGTAGAACAACGGCTAATGACCTTCTTTTACCGGTCTACTATAGAGAGCGTCCTCTCGCACTGTATTATGGTTTGGTATGCTGGTCTGACAGCCGCAGATAGGAAAGCATTACAGAGGGTGGTGAGCACAGCACAAAACATCGTAGGCTGTCCCCTGACACCACTGGATGACCTCGCCAGGGCTCGCTGCCTTGGAAGAGGGAGGAAAATTCTCAGGGATGACTCACACCCTGGACGGTACCTCTTTACTCTCCTACCATCGGGTAGGAGATACAGGAGTATAGCCAGCCGCACCAACAGGCTGAAGAACAGCGTCTATCCATGGGCCGTCAGGCTCCTGAACGGGAAATAACTTTATGCATGATTGACTTGCGAGGCCGGTGTGTTGTGCAATTAGCTCACATGGCGTAATAAGATGGAGGGTTTGTTGTCACTGTAAGTTGGGGGGGGAACACGAAGGGAGGCTCAGCCAATCTCAATGTATTCATGGTTGTACTTTGACAATCAAGGTTCATTCATTCCTTCATTCATTACAGCACAGGTACCAAACACCCATGTTGGACCTGCAGATGTGGATTCAAGCAGCCCCAAGTCCCAGTGAGGAGCACACCAGCTCTGCTCTATGAAGCTCAGTCTGAGAGTCAGCCTCCATCCCTGAGGTAGGAGTGGGAGGGGAGAGAGGGGAAGAGAGGAGAAGAGGGCAGAGAAAGAGGGAGGGAGGAAGAAAGGGAGGGAGGGAGGGAGGGAGGGAGGAAGGAGGGAAGGAAGGAAAGGAGAGCGAGCGAGCGTTGAACGATTCACCACATAGGTTAGAGCTCCACCTACTGTTGGGAAAAAAAACTTTCCCACCTTCGAAAGGGAATCTGCTTCGTCCTTTGGCATTTCCCCTCTGTTACCCACAGTGCGCAAGGCACGGCTGCTTTGTGTTTCTTTCTCTCCCTGGCCGCCAGATTTGGCCATTTCTTGGCCATTTTGACCCCGTGCTGAAGGTTTTTAAGAAGAGACTGGACAGCCCTTTGTCTGAAACGATATAGGGTTTCCTGCCTGAGCAAAGGGCCGGACTAGATGACCTCCAAGGTCCCTTCCAGCTCTATTCCGTTCTGTTCTGTTCTGTTCTACTTTTGTGTACAGTGCAATGAGGAATCTCTTGTGCCTTTTAGCTTTTGTGTAGTTTTGATCTGCCTTTTTAAGATTGCAAGCCACCCAGAATTACCGTGTGGTAAGATGGTCACTTGAAACTCGACATTAAGAAAACCAAGATCATGGCATCCGGCCCTCTCAATTCCTGGCAAATAGATGGGGAAGAAATGGAGGTAGTGACAGATTTTATTTTCCTGGGCTCCAAGATCACCGCAGATGGGGACTGTAGCCAAGAAATTAAAAGACGCTTGCTCCTGGGGAGGAAAGCCATGGCAAATCTAGACAGCACACTAAAAAGCAGAGACATCACCCTGTCAACAAAAGTGCGTATAGTCAAGGCTATGGTCTTCCCAGTTGCAATGTATGGCAGTGAAAGCTGGACCGTAAGAAAGGCCGAGCGCCAAAGAATTGAGGCCTTTGAACTCTGGTGCTGGAGAAGACTCCTGCGAGTCCCTTGGACTGCAAGGCGATCAAACCGGTCAGTCCTAGAGGAGATCCACCCTGACTGCTCTTTAGAAGGCCAGATCCTGAAGTGGAAACTCAAATACTTTGGCCACTTAAGGAGAAGGAAGGACTCACTGGAGAAGAGCCTAATGCTGGGAAAGGTTGAGGGCAAGAGAAGAAGGGGACGACAGAGAAGGAGGTGGCTGGACAGAGTCACTGAAGCAGGAGGCGTGAGTCTAAATGGACTCCAGAAGATGGTAGAGGACAGGAAGGCCTGGAGGAACGTCGTCCATGGGGTCGCAATGGGTCGGACAAGACTTCGCAGCTAACAACAACAAGATGGTCAGCCAATAAATTTTGCAAATGAAGACTGAGGGAGCTCCAAGTGGACCATTCTGGCTGATAGATTGATTTTTTTTTATCATGACCTGTGGACCTCCTACCCCACCCATTGCTGGCATGAGAATTAGAGACCACTGGAGAAATGACCAGTGTGATCAATAGGGTGGACACACTCTGAAGTGGGGACAAACAAATATCCGTGGAGATTCACAATCATCCAAGTCATGGTTGTCCCAAAGGCTTTTTCAAAAGGCAACTGGACTTTGCTTTTTTCCTTGAAGACGTTTCGCTTCTCACCCAAGGAGCTTCTTCAGTTCTGATTCTGATTCAGTTCTAATTCTGAAGAACTGAAGCAGCTTCTTGGATGAGCAGCGAAACCTCTTCAGGGAAAGCCAAGAGAGTCCTGTTGCCTTTTGAAAAAGCAGCGTGGGACAGTACACAAAACATTAAGAAACCACACCGGACTCTCACTGGGAAATCACGGCAGCGCTCTCAAAGCCGCCCTCCTTCTTTCCGGGTTGCTCAAGACTTGCCCATTTCAAAAGCCAGGCGTGCCCAGAGCAGAATCAGAATAGAGCTGGAAGGGACCCTTGGAGGTCATCTAGTCCAGGGCTTTTCAACCTTTTCACCCATTGTACCACTTTTAGGATCTGGCAACATCCGAGGACCACCAGTAGCCTAGCGAGGGGTCAAAAAGTTGATGACCAAAAAAAAAAGTGATGAAGTATAGGCAGTCCTCGACTTACAACAGTTCGCTTAGTGACTGTTCAAAGTTACAATGGGACTGAAAAAAGTGCCCCCCAAGCCACAGCCGAGAAAGACCCCTGCCTGCCTGCCCGGCGGCGCTCTTCCTCCTGTCCGAGGTTTTCATGGTTGTGGGCATTTCTGTTGAGGATTGGCAGTGGGGGTGGGGTGGGGGGTGTTTGGTTTTTATTCCCCCCCCCTCTTAATGGGTGGTTGCAGAAGGTTTTGGTCACTTCACATGACCCTGGGACGCTATGACCGTCATAAATATGAACCAGTTGCCAAGCATCTGGATGTAAATCACAAGACCTTGGAGATGCTGCAACATTCCAGCTGATCGGCGCTTCTTCTGGGCTCAGAAGCGCCAGGATCGGTGCTGAGCTCCAGCTGGATCCTGGTGCTGATCTTGGCGCTTCCGCTGAGCCCCGACAGCCCTGCAGCTCCAGCCGTCTCTCGCTCAGGCTTCTGCGGTGCTGCCATCGGTTCAGCTCATTCCCCTCCCCCGCTACCACTTTTCTAGGAGGGTTGCGTACCACCTGCCAGGTGCCAGTGTACCACAGGTGGTACCCTCATCACTGGTTGAAAAGCCCTGATCTAGTCCAACCCCCTGCTCAGGCAGGGAAACCCTACATCATTTTGGACAAATTAGCCCAGTTGGGAGATGGAATCTGGATGACCTTGGCTGCTCTGGGGAAAAACCAAGCAAGGTCACACGGCTCCTCTCTGCATTTTTGCCTTTTGACCAGAATAACAGAGTTGGAAGGAGTCTTGGAGGCCTTCTATCTAGTCCAAACTCTCTGTCAAGCAGGAGACCCTATATCATTGCAGACAAGTGACTGTCTCTTCTTAAAAACCTCCAGTGATGGAGCGCCCACAACTTCTGGAGGCAACTTCTGTTCCCCTGGTTGATTGTCCTGACTGTTAGGAAGTTTCTCCTTAATTCCAGGTTGCTTCTCTCCTTGATTAAGTTTCCATCCGTTGCTCCTTGTCTTGCCTTCTGGTGCTTTGGAAAATAAATTGACCCCCTCCTCCTTGTGGCAGCCTCTCAAATACTGGAATAGTGCCATCATGTCAGTTTCTCTAGATCGGCCATTCGGAAATCCTGCAACCGTTCTTGATGTTTTTGTCTCCAGGCCTTCAATCGTCTTAGTTGCTCTTCTTTGTACTTTTTCCAAAATCTCAACATCGTTTTTGTAATGTGGTGACCAAAACTGGATGCAGGATTCCAGGTGTGGCCTTACTAGGGCATTATAAAGCGGTACTAATACTTCACCTGATTTTGATTCTATGCCTCTGTTTATGCAACCCAGGATTGTATTAGCTTTTTTGGCTGCTGACGCACACGGCTGGCTCATGTTTAAGGGATCGTCCACTAGGACTCCGAGCTCCCTCTCACACTCGTTGCTTTTGAGCCAGGTTTCGCCTAATCTGTACTTGTACAGATTAGAGGTTTACAGATTACAGATCAGAGAGATTTCGTGATTCCAGGGCCATTTGGGGCTGGTGCCCCACCAGTAGCTGTTTGCTCTGGAATCCATAAAATGCTATAAAACTGGGTGAGACCCCCCCCCGCCCCAGCCGATCGAAGGAATCCTCCCTGTATCACTTTTGCCCTAGTGGGAATCTTGGGCGATTTGGAGTGACTCACCAGCCCAATTCATCCGGATTCATCGGTGTTTGACCTCACGACGCCAGAACTGGGGCACGCACAGATTTCCTTTTTCCACCCGCTGTTGAGACGGGCTGAGTCTCAACTCTGCTCGGGCTCAGAGGGCTTGGAAGCCACCAAGAGCAACGCAGGAAATTCCTTCAAAGGGCTGTGAACCTGGCATGCAGGCCAATGGAGCGTATTGGGTAGTTTTGCCTGTCAATCACAAGGGATGAATGGATGAGTGCCTGCAGTTTCATACATTCACACACACACACACACACACACACACACACACACACACACACACACAATGGCTGAACAGGAAGAGGGCATTGGGTTGACTAGAGGGACCCTTGGTGCTCTCTGAGCTGGGTGGTTTTCTTGCAGACGTTTCATGACCCAACTAGGCAACATCATCAGTGCTACTAACCGCTGAGTAATGTTATCAAGTTTAGCTAATGAAACGTCTGCAAGAAAACCACTCTCAGGGATTACCAAGGACCCCTCCTTTCAACCCCGAGCTGCAAATATTCTCCTTTATTGTATGGGGTCAACTTACCCAACCTGGTGTTTCTTCTTAGTCCCTCATGAGAGGCATGAGAAGGGAAATTTGGGGGGTGGGTGGGTGGTGGTGGCTTTGGAAGAGATCTCCCTTCTAAGCGGAGTCCCCAGAACTGTTCACAGCCTTGAATCTTTTCACCCCTATCTGAGTGAAAGTCAGTCACCAGAGGAAATGAGATATTTGAGGAAAGCTGTTGGAGTGACCAGGAAAGATAAAATTAGGGAAAGAATTGGCATAGAACCAATCTTAAAACTACATACAGAAATGGCAAATGAAGCGGTCTGCTCACCTGGAGAGGATGTTGTGTGATTCCAGACCATACAAGGCATTACACAAAAGGAGAAGAAGAACACAAGGCAGACTTAGAAGAAGAGGGAGGGACAACATCAAAGACACACAACTACAACGTCAGTTAAGAACATTTGAGACACCCAGACGTGCAAGAACTAGAAATTTCTCTCTCCCTCCACACCCTAGGTAGTTTTACGGAGACACTTTTACAAAGCAAAGAAGAAGATCTGAGCTAGGCTTTCAGTTCCTTCCACCTGTCCTTCAAGGTCCTGCAGATCATCTGGAAAGGTGTTTTATTAGGAGGAATAGTTGGGAGGTGAAGTAGCAAGACCTCGGGAGAAAAGTCCTCTTAGGCTCATGTCTTGTGGTGTGCCTTTTCCAGAAAATCAGGAGGGACTGTCACCTGCAAGCAAGTGGACTCTTGACCAAACAAACATTGTTTCCAGTGTGGCCTTAGCCTTTGAGATTTGAGCACCATCACGGCTACAGAAGCTGAAGCTCAAATACTTTGGCCCCCAAAGGAGGACTCCTTGGAGAAGACCCCGATGTCGGGGAAGAGGGACGGCAGAGGAGGAGATGTATAGATAGTGTCATTTACGCAACGGTCATGAATTTGGGCAGACTCCAGGAGACATTTTTTTTAGGGGGGGCTGGCATGCTATGGTCCATGGGGTTGCAAAGAGTTGGACAACTTAGCAACTGAACAACAACAACAGCAACTATAAGAATGGAGTAGCCAGAAGTTACAAGGCTGGTAGATTTGCATGGGCTGCAACTTCAGAGTGCCTTTGTGATTTAGTTACAATTAGGGGGGGGAATATGCACAGAGTTGGAGGAGATGCTGGAGATCTTCTAGTCCAAGCAGGAGACCCTTTCAGGCCAGCGGCTGTCCAGGCTCTTCTTGAAAAGCTCCAGGGATGGAGCTCTCACAACTTCTGAAGGCCAAGCTGTTCCACTGAGCAGCTGTTCTCGCTGTCAGGAAACTCGACCCTAATTCCAGGTTGATTTTAAAAAGAGAGGAGAAATTGGGATGGACAAAATCTTTGGCCACTTGTCCAGTCTCTTTCCCCCGATCTCTGTCCACGCCAAGCCGTCCGCTTTCCCAGCTCAGAAGGATCTGCCAGGGCCTCCCTTCGCCCCAGGCGCCTGTATTCCTCTGCCCTCCTTCTCGTCCTTTTCCTGCCTCTGCCAACTCTGTGCCTCCCACCCGGGTGAGCACAACAGACTCACAACACGTTTCAGCATAAGAGTGTGTTTGCCCGCTTTGTTTCTCTGCCTCATTTTGCCCATGAAGGAATACTGATAGTCCTTGACTTACGGCCACAATTGGGTCGTAAGAATTTCCATTGCTTTGCAAGGCAGTTGTCAACCTGAGTCGCACCTGACCTTTTTTGCTGCGATTGGTAGGCGAATCACTGCAGTTGTGACTGTTAGGTGAACCCCGCTTTTTCCGTTGATTTTTGCTTGTCGGAAGCCAGCTGGAAAGGCCGCAAAAGGTGATCACGTGAGCCTGGGATGCTGCACCTGTTATAAATACATGCACCTGGGTGTTGATCATGTGGATGTGCACATATTGCTTGTAAGGTAAAGGTAAAGGTTCCCCCGCACATGCATGCTAGTCGTTTCCGACTCTAGGGGCCGGTGCTCATCTCCGTTTCAAAGCCGAAGAGCCAGCGCTTGTCCGAGGACGTCTCCGTGGTCATGTGGCCAGCATGACTAGACGCCAAAGGCGCACGGAACGCTGTTACCTTCCCACCGGAGTGGTCCCTATTTTTCTACTTGCATTTTTTACGTGCTTTCGAACTGCTAGGTTGGCAGAAGCTGGGACGAGTAACAGGCGCTCACTCTGCTACGCGGCACTCGGGATTCGACCCGCCAAACTGCCGACCTTCTGATCGACAAGCTCAGCGTCCTAACCCACTGAGCCACCGCGTCCCTTTAATATTGCTTGTACGTCATGCCAAAAGAATAATTTGGGGGTCCAGTGCAAGCCGGGGCTGCCCAAGAACAAATCAAAATGAAATCCAGACAGCTGTGAGGAAAGGAGTTTAATTTATTCCCCAACGCAAGGAGATTTGCCCGAGGGGGCAGCTACAGAGAAGATGGGGTACAGCGATATCATTTTATAGGGGGGGATTGGTCCTCGGTGTGGGCGTGAGGGGCGTGTGTGGATTTTAGGGTGTGACATTTGAAGGCCATGTGCCTGTGTGTGTAGGTATGTGTCATCTACGGTGTTTATTCTTGTGAAGGCGCTAGGAGACAGTTAGAATTAATTTTATTGTGTTTACAGACCTTCCCCTTTGATGTGTGGATTAAGTCTGGGTAACTTATTTGGGCGTTCAAGGAAGTTTGAGTAAAAGATTTTTCCCCATTTGCTATTTTTAATCTGGTTAACTTAATTTCAGCTCAACTGTCAATTATCTAGCGAAGTCTCTGATTCTCTGTCCATTGTGGATTCCACTAACGTTTCAGGGAAGATGGAGGCAAGTATAAGGAATAAAATATATGTTTGATATAAAACTTCCCACAGTCACTTTTTTCAGTGTTGTTGTAACTTTGAGCAGGCACTAAACAAATGCTCATAAATTGAGGATTACCTGTAATAAACCTGCTAGTAACCCGTGTTTCTGCTCAGTAGATTTGCGTTAACTTCTGGGGTTTTCCAGCAAACATCAATGTTTCGTTCTCGGTTTTTTTTTTTTTATGGCTTGGCTTCTAGTTCAAGAGGGAAATACATCCATATTCCTCTATAGGCATGGCTTAATTTAGTTTTCCTCCAGTGGCCATTTTGGCTGGGGCTGATGGGGACTGGAGTCCAACAGAAATGCTGGCAAAAAGGATGATAGTTTTATAGCATTACAAATTCTTGATGATTCACTACATTTGAGACAGGAGAGCCCTTTGTCTGAAATGGTATAGAGCTTCCTGCCTGAGCAGAGGGCTGGACTAGATGACCTCCAAGGTCCCTTCCAGCTCTATTCTATTCTGTTCTGTTCTGTTCTGTTCTGTTCTATTCTATTCTACTTTTGTGTACAGTGCAATGAGGAATCTCTTGTGCCTTTTAGCTTTTGTGTAGTTTTGATCTGCCTTTTTAAGATTGCAAGCCAACCAGGGGGTTGAACTAGATGAACTCCAAGATCCCTTCCAACTCTATTATTATTATTGTTGTTGTTGTTGTTTTCATACAGTTCAGATGCTTGGCAGCCGGCTCATAGTTATTGTTAAATAGCGGGTTCTTTGGTGCAGGAATGAAGACGCGAAGCTGAGTACAGAATAACTCATTGTTTATTTCGTGCTGGAACTGTACTGGGGAAATGCCTGCGACTAGCCGCAATATATAGTCTAGCCCCTAGGCGGCAGCCAATAGGTTTGAATCAACCATTGCCGCCTGGAGATAGCCAATTGCAGCTCAGGAGACATGTAGTCTGCGTTGCTGGAGAGCCGTTAGCAGCTCCAGCAACCCACGTGGTATTTCACAAAAGCCCAGTACATAACAGTTATGACAGCCGCAGCATCCTGGGGCTCACGTGAACCTCGTTTGCTGACCTTCTGATAAACAAAGTCAGTGGGGAGGCCGTGTTCAGTTAATGACCGCGTTACTAACTTAACAACCACATTGATTAACTTAACAACTGTGTCAAGAAAGGTCCTAAAATGAGGCAAAATTCACTTAACAACAACTGTCTTACTTAGCGACAGGAATTTTGGGGTCAGTTGTGGTCATAAGTTGAGGACTACCTGTATTTATCCAATATAGCTTTAACATTTTAAGCTTATTTTTTTTATATTTGCCGGAGGCCAAAGTGTTTATCTCTAGTCTTTTCCAAAAAGGCCTATGGCAGCCTTTATGGAACAATATAAAAACAAAGAGATAAATATGCTTTTCAGTTTTATAACCCTTGCTGGTTTTATAGGCCCAGTTATAGACTGAAACACTTTGTGATGTAATTAAACTTCATGCTATAAAAAGATATATTAGGATAATCTGGACATACACTATGCCCATCCACGCCCTCTTTATTCATAAAACTGATGAAAAAAGGTAACTCAATAGGCTTTGTAACAAAAAAAAAGCTATAAAATGTTGGGTCCTATAAGCCAGACAAAGTATTTTAACGATTAACATTCAAGTTGAAACCAGGATTTTTGCGAGGGTCAACTAGAAAAGACTGTTTTTATAGACGGTAACTATAGCAAGATTGTTGCTGTGCACCAAGTTGGAAAAATCCAGATATATCTACAACGGCGGAGTGGGTGGTGAAAACGACAGAATTTGCAGAAATGGTGAAATTGACTTGCTTGATTAGAGAAAGGATAACAAATACATTTATCAGCAATTAGAAACCTTTGCGGACTTTTTGCTGAAAATGGAAAAATGGCCATTTATGGATTTGATAAGAACAAAGGAAGCGAGACTTTTAATAGCACAATATTGGAAGAAGGAGGAACTGCCGACTATAGAAGAGTGGACTTTAAAAGTTTCTAACTTGGCGGAAATGGCAAAGATTTCAGCGTATTTGAAAGAACAATCGCAACAGAGATATATTGTGGAATGGAGGAGATGGATTGAATATATTAAGAATAAATATGGGACTAAAAAGTTTCATTTAGCATTTGAATAAGTACTGGATCTATATGATGTATAACTAGTTAGTAGTTTTTATTAATATTTTGACGATGGTGAGTTAAAGTGCGACAGAACTTAATGTTTTATGGTTGTTAGCATATTTTAGATTATGCTTGTTTGTATTTTTATACCCTGTATTCAGCTCTGGGAAGTCGGGGAGGGGGGAGGGGAGGGGAGGGAGGGGTTGGGGAGAGGGGAGGGGGAGGAGGGGGGGCTTTTGTATTCAAAAATGTATTGTAAAACTTTTCAATAAAAAAAAAGAACAAAGGAAGGAAGATGGGAAGAAGGGATATAATGTCAATGATGTAAACTTAATGAGGGTGAACATACAATATATTTATTTAGACGTGCTTAAATAAGACAAGAAGTGATTTTTCGCCTCTTTTTTTTTCTTTTTCCTGTTTCTCTCTTTCCTCCATTCTGTACTCGCTGTTTTCCTTTATTCTTTTTCTCCCCTTAAATTGGCATCATTTTCACCCTTGTATAAAATTGCTTAATAAAAACTAATAATGAAAAGAATGAAGCAAAAGGCAGACTGCACCAGTATTTGCCATTTGGTGAGTAAAGTCATGAGGAAATCCCAGTCGTATCTGTGAATCGCATCAATCATATCTAAACGTCTGCTTTGAATAACAAAACACACCTTTTTAAAACAAAGTAAATAAAATCTCCACTTCGTTAGACTTTTGTGTCACCGTATCTTAGTTTAAAGTAAACCATAGCTGAAATACGGAAAGGTCACCGTGTAGAATTGCAAATTTAAGAGGAAAAGACTTTACTGAATGCCAAAAAGCTGCAATCCAGACCAGCTTATCTCAAGTTCAACTGAAGCATTTCAACATTTGGTGGTGACCACAAGGAGGAAGGGAGGGAGGGATAGGGAGGGAGGGAGGAAGGAAGAGAGAGGGGAGGGAGGACAGAAGGAAGAAAGGGAGAGGGAGGGAGGGAGACAGGAAGGAAGGAAGGAAGGAAGGAAGGAAGGAAGGAAGGAAGGAAGGAAGGAAGGAGCCCTCCTTTTAGAACAGGGGTCTTCAGACTTGGCCCTTTTATGACTTGTGGACTTCAGCTCCCAGAATTCCTCAGCCGGCATGCCAGCAAAGTTTTGAAGAGCCCTGTTTTAGAAGATATACACTACGTGAGGTCAGCCAACGTGCCATGTCTACAATCTGTGGCAGGAACAGCAAGAGCCGTCTTTGGGTCCACATCCTGCTGCCTGTAGCATTAACCCCACTTTACTCCCCACTTTAAACCCCGTGACAACTGACCATGTTGGCAAACAGGGGCCCTCTGTAGCTGTCAAGCCCCGTGCAACCATTTGTGGAACCAGGGCTGGTAAGGACTCTGACGGTAGGGTGTCGCTCTCTTCCTATGAAGGCAGGAGGGCTTATGGAAGAGACTCTGCGGATATTGAGGCAGTTCGCCACCTCTTCATTCCTGGCCGGAGAAAGCCCGAGAAGTGACGTGAGGGGGCACTTGGGAACGGGTCAGCCCCAGCCGACCGGGGCTGCCAGGGAGGGCAGGGCTGGCGACGGGCACCGTGGCTGGCAACGTCCTCCAAAGCCTGCCAGGAGGTCCGGTGGGCCAGCGCTTTAGATCTGGGGCCGCTGGAGACAGCTCCCATCTCTGCGGGGTGAGCTGGACAGCACGAGGGCAGGGCAGAGAAAAGAGGCCTTTTCAGGTGTGCAGCCACAGGTGAAGAAGATGAACTTTTGATTAACTGCCATCAAGTTAATCCTAGCCGCCTGGATGGATTTCTCCATGAGACTTTGCCCTGCAGGAAAGAAAGATCCATAAAATCTGGGTAATTGACTCGGAGATATGACTCAGCTATGAATATTTCCTGATGTTTTCCTTGGCAGGAAAGCAAAAACTGATTATTGTCAATAACGATAACAGGGGGAGGAGGAGGAGGAGAACGATGACAACGACTGTGGGGTCCTTGGGGCTCTCTGAGCTGGGTGGTTTCCTTGCAGACGTTTCATGACCCAACTAGCGAACGCCATCAGTGCTGGAAGGGAGGGGGGGTTGCGTAGAGGAGGAGGGAGGCAGCCTGGCAGTCCAATGTTCTAGCCAGGATGAAGTTGCATGGAGATCATTTCAATTCGGAGGCTGTCAGTGATTCCTGCCTTATCCCAGCTAATCTGCCAAGTCTCCTGGGATCCCACATGGGCCGGAGCTCTTGGCAATCTTTTGGTGCAGTTTAGGGCCCATATTCCCAGCCCTCTCTGGAAAGGACTACACTTGCCAGCCTGGCCAATCTGGTTGCTTGACTGCTGGCCATCAGGCTGGGCTTCCCTGAAGTCTCCCTCAGGGCCCCGCCCAACTCAGCAGAGTGGGACAGAACAGAAGCACAGAGTTGGAAGGGACCTTGGAGGTCCTGTAGTCCAGCCTCCTGCTCAAGCAGGAGAACCTACGTCATTTCAGACAAATGGCTGTCCGGTCTCTTCTTAAAAACCTCCAGGGATGGAGCGCCCACGATTTCTGGAGGCCAGCTGTTCCACTGGTTGATTGTCCTCACTGTCAGGAAGTTTCTCCTTGGTTCTAGGCTGGATCTCTCCTTGGTTAGTTTCCATCTGTTGCTTCTTGACCTGCCCTCAGGTGGTGCTCTGGAGGATAGGTGGGTTGCTCCACCAAGCTTTCCCCAGAAAGAGTGCTGGTTAAAGGACCAGCTTTAACCTTGAGTAAAATAAAATGAAACTAGCCAAGGGTTAAGTTTAAAGAACTTGGAAAGTCACGAGAAAGTCTAAAGAAAAGAAGAAATAGGGGAGACATGATAGCAGTTATTCCAGTATCTGAGGGGCTGCCACAAGGAAGAGGGGGCCAGGTTGTTCACCAGAGGGAAGGATGAGAGACAATGATTGAAAACTGATCAAAGAGAAAACCTGGAACTAAGGAGTAACTTCCTGACAGTGAGGACAATCAACCAGTGGAACAGCTTGCCACCAGCAGTGGCGTAGCGTGGGGGGTGCAGGGGGGGCCAGCCGCACCGGGCGCAACATCTGGGGGGGCGCGCTCGCACTCGCAGCTCTCTGCCCCTGCCTGGCTCACTCACTCTCTCTCACTGCAGTGCTGGCTGTGCAAATCCGGGTCGCCGCCCACTGTGGAGGGGGGGTGCCAAGCGTGCGGTGCGGTGCACGGGTTAGGGGGCGCAAATTACTTGCCTTGCCCCGGGTGCTGACAACCCACGCTACGCCACTGGCCACCAGAAATCGTGGGTGCTCCATCATTGGAGATTTTTAAGAAGAGACTGGACATCCACCTGTCTGAGATGGTAGAGGTTCTCCTGCTTGAGCAGGGGGCTGGACTAGAAGACCTCCAAGGTCCCTTCCTTCCTTCCTTCCTTCCTTCCTTCCTTCCTTCCTTCCTTCCTTCCTTCCTTCCTTCCTCTCTCCCTCTCTCCCTCCCTTCCTTAAGAAGAGACTGGACATCCACCTGTCTGAGATGGTATAGGTTCTCCCGCTTGAGCAGGGGGCTGGACTAGAAGACCTCCAGGGTCCCTTCCAGCTCTATTCTATTCTAGAGTTTGGAGGCACTAGAGAGCATGTGATCCTCCCCAGAGCCAGCTGCTAAATACCAGCTTGCGTGTATGAGACTGTATGTTCTAATCATGTGTGAATAAATGGGTCAGAGGAATAATGACTTGGCTACTCACTATGAGGAAGTGATTGGGGTTTTTTCTCCCTTTCTTGGAGGAAAATGGGTGTTCTTCCTCCTCCTCCTCCATTTTTGGGTGAGAAGTCACCCTGGCCAGCAGCCAGCTCTCTCTGCCAGGTTTCATCTTGGGATCCGGAAACCTGCAAGGGTGCAAACCAGGGCAATGCCATCACAAGTTTCTTGAAGCACTCTTCAACCTTAGCGTCTTGAAGATGGGTGGACTTCAACTCCCAGAATTCCCCAGCTAGCAATAGCTGGCTAGGAAATTCTGGGAGTTCAAGTCCACCCATTTACAATTGGCCAAGTTTGAAAAACACTGTGTTAAATCCTAACGTAGTGGATTGAATTGACTTGAAAAATTGAGAGCATCATCAGGTAACAATAGCTGGCTGGGGAATTCTGGGAGTTGAAGTCCACCCATCTTCAAGTTACCAAGGTTGAAAGGCACTGTGTTAAACCCTAACACAGGGGTCTTCCAATTTGGCCCTTTTATGACTTGTGGACTTCAACTCCCAGAATTCTTCAGCCAGGCACGTGCTAAGCAAAACAGAAGACCCACCTTAACCCAGGTTCACTGGTTGTTGTGAAAGCAGGCAAGTATTTTTCCATGACGACACACATAACCCTTGGTGGCTGACAAGAACTGCACCAAACCTAAGACAAACAATCTGTGGTATAATGAAGGCAAACACCCACCAGGTCATGAGATCATAAAAACAGCAACTCTCTCTATAACCTTACCATAAAGAAATGGAAGATTGTGGATGGGGCAAGGATGGGTAGTCCGAATGGAAGGAATTGGATCCCAGACGCAGCTTTGAGTGGGATTTGTTTTGACACAGCACATTGGGAATTTAATAAAGGACATTTATTCCACTATTTACTGAGTTTATTTTCCTGGTATGCCCTGAATATGTACAGTGGCAAATCAGCGACTCTCAGCAAGT
Source organism: Vipera berus (assembly GCF_964194415.1). NCBI lineage: Eukaryota > Metazoa > Chordata > Lepidosauria > Squamata > Viperidae > Vipera > Vipera berus. The sequence continues at coordinate 710,931 of NC_138207.1, read as the reverse complement.
CCACCAACTAAAACAGGGGTCTTCAAACTCGGCCCTTTTATGACTCGTGGACTTCAACTCCCAGAATTCCTCAGCCAGGCACGCCTGGCTGAGGAATTCTGGCAGTTGAAGTCCACGAGTCATAAAAGGGCCGAGTTTGAAGACCCCTGATCGAAAACAACTGACCTACGAGAAGAAATACTAGGAGAAAAGTCAAACCCAACAGTGAATGTTAGGCATGAGGGGGCCTTGACGCTCTCTGAGTTTGCTCGTCTTCTTGCAAACGTTTCATTCTCCTAACTAGGGAGCATCACCAGTGCTACCACTGATCATCAATAGCATTGATGATGTTATTATTTTATTTTATTTTAGGTTATTAAACTTATATACCGCCCTTCTCCCGTAGGACTCAGGGCAGTTCACAAGGTTTTTTAAAACAGTCCAACAAATTACATAAATTAAAACAATTAAAATGATTAAACTAACCTTGAAACTAAAAACCCCAATAACAATTAAAATACAATTAAAACCCCAGTTAATATTCTCAGCCTGGGTCAGAGAGCTCAAAGAGCCAACTCTTCAGGCCCCGGCAGAATGAACGGAGGTCGGGGGAAGTCCTAAGCTCTACAAGCAGCTGGTTCCAGAGGGCAGGCGCACCCACTGAGAAGGCCCTCCCCCTGGGTGTTATCCGCCGGCAATCTTTTACCGGTGGTACCCTGAGAAGACCCTCTCTGTGGGAGCGCACAGGACGAAGGGAGCTTGATGCCGGCAGCAGGTGTTCCCTCAGATATCCTGGACCCATGCCATTTAGGGCTTTATAGGTCATCACCTATTAGTTGGGGTAATGAAATGTCTGCAAGAAAACAAGCAAGCTCAGAGAGCATCAAGGATCCTTCCTCCTCCTCCTCCTCTTCCTCCTCCTCCTCCTCCTCCTCTTCTCCACTCACCTCATTCCATTCTAGCACTGACGATGTTGCCTAGTTGGGTAATGAAACGTCTGCAAGAAAACCACCCAGCTCAGAGAGCACCAAGGGTCCCTCAAGTCAACCCAATGCCCTCTTCCTGTTCAGCCATTCTATGTGTGTGTGTGTGTGTGTGTGTGAATGTATGAAACTGCAGGCACTCATCCATTCATCCCTTGTGATTGACAGGCAAAACTACCTAATACGCTCCATTGGCCTGCATGCCAGGTTCACAGCCCTTTGAAGGAATTTCCTGCGTTGCTCTTGGTGGCTTCCAAGCCCTCTGAGCCAGAGCAGAGTTGAGACTCAGCCCGTCTCAACAGCGGGTGGAAAAAGGAAATCTGTGCGTGCGCCAGTTCTGGCGTCGTGAGGTCAAACAACGATGAATCCGGATGAATTGGGCTGGTGAGTCACTCCAAATCGCCCAAGACTCCCACTAGGGCAAAAGTGATACAGTCGGCTGGGGCGGGGGGGGGCACCCAGTTTTATAGCATTTTATGGATTCCAGAGCAAACAGCTACCGGTGGGGCACCAGCCCCAAATGGCCCTGGAATCACGAAATCTATCTGATCTGTAATCTGTAAACCTCTAGTCTCATTTCAACCCTGAGCTGCAAATATTCTCCTTCGGTGTATAATGAGCAGCGGGACTTGTAACGAATGAGTCTGGAGCCTGAGAGAGCCAGCATCCTCATCCCTTCCAGCTTTTGCTCCTCTTCCTTCCCGCCTGGAAGTAATAATAATAATAAAGTTGGAAGGGACCTTGGGGCCAGGAAGGACTTACTTACTTCTCTCTCCAATGCTCCACTACAGAATGGGAGAACTGGCTGTGGCCAAGCCACGCTTGGGACAATTCGCCACAGGGCAATTCAACAAGTACAAAAGTTAAATTAAGTTCCACAGAAC